>NC_142568.1:4761000-4928000 GCF_041283825.1 Pyrus communis
GCACTTAATTACAAATATCATAAGTGAAAAATATTCCACACAAACAAAATATTGCCAGTAACTTCGAAAATGAAAAAAGCTTGTAATAAGGAAGTAAATAGGAGGTGAAAATTGCAATCATCCAACAATATGTTCATCCCAAAGTTATAATACATCATCCATTAACATAACATCTTTTGTCACTTTTGAAATTATGCACCAATCCCTTCACCATTTTCACCAAAGAGAACAGAAGAAAACACAAATTGAAGAAAAAATATTAATGATAGATAGCTATCTATAGAATACTATCTGTAAATTATTACAGTGGAGGATTTTCAAAAACAATTAGTTAAAAATAATATCACTGCAAGTAAAATCAATTAAACAGGAAAACAAAAAGCAATTCAAGCCTGCAATGAATGGAAGAAAAAGAGCACGAAAAAATTACACACACATATATATTCGCACCAAATATATACTGCAGAAAATATTGAATTCCACTGACATCACATCTTCCAAACCAAAAGACTGCGAATTGCCAATTGATGACATTCCCGCACGACTAATAATAACTACTACAATTCAAGTCATTCGGTACCCTTACAGCTCCAAAGAAACTCTTTTCCTGTACCTCATTTAACTAGGAAACCTTATGTGAACAATCTTTTGAATTATATACTGCATCGAGCATCTTGACATCTCTGCTTACATTTCCAAATTGTTCCTTGAAAGCTAATGAATGGCATCAAATAACCTTGTTTTATTTTTAAATAAGCTAACAATTTTTTACTTAGCAAATTTACATCATGGTGGACCACTGACCCACTTCTGTAAACAAGACAAAACACACAACATGGAAACCTATATACAACCGTTTCCACTTCCAAAATGGTCCCCATTCCCAACCTATATGGCATCCTGCATCTTTCCACTACAGAAGAATAGCAGAAAGGGGTTATCCTCGACTCTTTCATGACTGAAGGCCATAGTGAGAACCAACACTTAACCTTATCAAAAAGCTTATCCAACCCAAATTAGTCAAAAAAAAACCTCTAAAATCCCACATCCCCACTATACTTGACACCCTTTCCTCCCTGAATTACTGCAAAGCTTTCACACATAAAGAGTAGCCACCAAGATTACTTATATACACAGGTCCATTTTTATTATGAGACCAAGGCAATGATAAAAATTCCACATATGAGTAAATTTATCTTGTAAAGCCACCAAATGATATATACATGAGTTCAATTTTATTATGAGATAAATCCAAGGCAATTACATGAGACTTCCAAACATAATACAGACAATTATGAGAATGAAGCCAAACTTCTCCACTATTGTCCAATAGGGAGCTGATGGACATTCCAATAAACAAAGAAAATCAACACAATCATAAACATTAATGTTAGTCCCGCACCTTAAGTTTCACTGATCCAAGAAATCCTGCCTTAACCTTCACTGGTAATTTTAGTGCATTGAGTGCCTCAGGCTTCAACTGCATATTTTTTAGCTCCACATCACCTGATTCACATTATAGCAAGATGTACTTAATAAGGTTCTCAAGCTTTACCATAATATTTTTTTTTTTTTCCTTTTTGAAACAAAAAGATGAAAGTGTAATACATAAGAGAAACTGTACAGTAAAGTGGATGAGTAATCCACCATGAGTATAGAAGCGAACGTTAAATCAACAAACTACACCTAGCTTAAGAAACCATAATTAGTCATGACAATATAGCTTTCCAAGCTAGAATAGATCGGATAGTGATCTGCTCCTAAAAATAGGAGATACAGAAGCCCAAAGCACTGGCCAAAACCTGACCATAAGGCGGGCCCTGGAAAGTTTTAACATAAGCAGAAGGGATTCGCAAATCCTCCAGATTATCTCCCGCATGTCCTCCACTTCCAACCCCCTAACATCTTCAAAGATCCGCTGATTCCCTTATGACCAAGGGAAAACTGGAAGAGAACAAGACAGAGGACAGGGTTTCTTCTGGCCCAGAAGACCTAACTTGCAATCACTCAGAAATGAATAAACAGCCATTCTCAAAGTAAACTACAGCCAAGAAGCACACACGACAAGAACAAGACTCTAAGACACAGTACAGCTTCCCACACGACAGTGTAACAGGAAAACCATAGTCTCTGAACAGTGGAAGTATCGAAGCCCATTAAGCATGCCCAAGATTAGACTCTGTGTCAATTAGATATTTAATTTTGTTATCGTTACTCATATTTCTGCCCAAAAAATTAAATGTGCATTTATATGCATATATATGCGTCTGTATTTTATATGCAGTGACATTTCATTAAGGACTTATCCTGAAGAGTGAACTGCCCCGCCCTGTATCCGAACTCTACATCCCTCAGGCCCCCTTCATTTTCCCTACAATGGTAACCAAACTGAAAACCATGTAGCCATCTTAGTTTAGTAAAGTGAATAGATGGACATTGTCCTTCTTAGTCCTCACAAACACTGAAATGCTCATCGTTATACCCAAATGGCTAAACCATTTCTGATGTGACTAATTTTCTTCGGCAACGAAATGGACAGTTGGTACAATGTCATTGACACTTAGAAACCCATTTCCCATTTTTCCCTATTGGCAGTGGCAAGTTGGCAACCGACCCCAAGCATCTAGTAGAGTGTCACTGCACTACACTACAAAACCCTCCCCTAAAACCCTAAATATACCCTAGCATTCAATCGACACCACTCGAAACGCATCGTTTCGAGCAATTCCCAATTCAATCCACAGAAACCAAAAATTCAGTAAATTAAACCAATCAAAGCACAAGAGTAAAACATTTGCAAAAGAAAGAGAAGAATCAGGAAAACCAAGTAGGAGAAGCAGCAGCAGCAGGAAAAGGAAGCTTCTTGTCGAAGGAAGGAAGGAACGAACCTTGCCAGACGCTGATCTTGAGGGCCTCCTTGTTGAGCCCCCTGACGTAGTTCCCCAAGTACCTCTGGAGGAGGTTCGCCACCTGATCCTCCAACATCTTCTCTTCCTTCCAGAATCCAAATCGCTATCTCATTCCTCCGCGATTTCTAATTTCCGACTGAAATAGGAAGAGGTTTCCAGACCACGCTACCTACGTACACAACTGGAAGGTGCGGCCCGGATCAGAGATTCTCTGTTGCGCGGAACATGTTTTTATCGTGGTCCTACCAGTGCGATGTCGCCGTGTGTATGGAAGGGATCTATGATCTTACGTGGCGGGAAGGCAAATGGTTTTGGAGGTAGATTGTCAGTTGGGTTCTCGTCTTCGGCGGTGGATGCTTTATTAAAGTGACGTCGTTTGGCTGGTCTATATGGTCTGTGCGGCGGGTCTCTTTAGACACTGCCACGTGCAATAAAAGGCCCCAAGCGTTAAAAAGATTACCTGCCACCTGGGCCTCTCACCTGCTGACCGATGCGAAACCCAATGTTTTATTTTATGTTTTGGGTCAAATTTAAAAAAATAAAAAAAATAAAAAGGTGAGAATTCTTTATGGCTTTGTAGATACCTCTTTGCACAAGCAAAAGACCATTCCCTTGTACCTTCATTCCTTTCTTCCTTTAGAGCAATTCCACCCCTAAAGACTTTGCGCCAGCATCCAGCGCATTTATCCACTCAGTGAACAGTGATAGATTCCAATGAACAGTAATAGGTCAAGAGCATCTCCATCCCTAAAAAAAAATAGCCTAGTCAATTTTATTAAAATATTATTATTATTTATTATAAAATAATAAAATAATAATTGTATTATAAAAAAAAAAAGATAAAGTCATCTTTCCACTAACCCTCTGTACTCTTCTTACAATCCCAACCGGTTCTCTCTCTCTCTATTTTCTCTCCCTCTCTCTCTTTTCCAGCTCAGTCCCGTGAGCTCTCCTTCTCATTCCTCTTCAAACCTTCAACAAATCAAACACAAAATATTATTTTTGTAATCCCTGGAGCTCAAGGAACCCAACCATGGCCTTGCATGCGGCATCGGTGCATGGTGCGAGATTCCACCATTGAAGCCGAGAGCTTGAGCTCTTAATCTCTAACCCAAGCGATGTTTCTATCACTGTATTGTGTTCTTGAGCTTTAAATCCTGTTGTGTTGCAATTTTTGTGGTTAATTTGAGGGCTTAATTCCTTGCATGTGATTCCGACAAAGGAAAACGGACAACTCCGACGAGTTCAAGGTCCAATCTCGGTGAAATCTCTTGCATTTCACCTGGGTAAGTTCTCAATCCTATTCTTATGGTTTCTAACATATAAATCGTGTTGGAAACCTTTGTGTTGATGCAAACTTGCTGTCAGTGCATTTTTTTTCAGATTTTCCGTCGAACTCGGGCCATCATTTTCAGGCCATTTGCCTTCTCCCTCCGTCGCTCCATCCATCGCTGACATCACCACGGCATCATATGGGCCGGTCCCAAGGTCTGTCAATTTTGGACTGGCCTGGAGACCAGCTTGGGCTAGGTGCCAGGCAATCCCGTGGGCTGGAGAGACTTCCCTAGGTGCCGGGCCATTTTTTTGACTGTGTGCCGGCCTATCCCACCCCCGGTGGAAGTGCTCTAAGCTCATTGACTTCTTAACTCCTTGGATTTGGATGATTGAATAGAATATCCAAGGTTTAATGGACTTATTTTGTTGTTTGTCGGAAAATCATTCTCACAGCAATTTATCATCTCACATGGAAATCTTTTCTGAAGAAAATGTAACTTAAGCGATTTGGAACTGAAAACATATAGTTCACAATGCTCATTCAATAGATTTTGTAATGGTCTTGTTTTGTTGTTTTTATGATATGCAGGTCTAATGGACTTGTTTTGTTATATTGTCCAAGGGCATTCTCACGGCAATTCATCATCTCACAACATCTATATTTAGTTCTCATCCACTAATTTTTTTAAAATTTATGCTTCACACTACCTCCAAATTTGGTTTGTAATATTATTTTTGTTTTGACTACCTCTAAATTATCTCTACTAATAGAATGTTAGAACCCCAATTTGGGTTCAACGGTGCTTAGCTATATTTCTATGCTAACAAAATTATATTGTCAGCAGCATGGATTAATGGTGTTCTCTTGTGATATATGTCTTATTAGCATAATGCAGTTCTAATATCAACATGAAATTAAAATGTTGCTTACATTTCCAAAATTTCGACCGATTTTTCTTCATTAATTTTTTGTTTTAAATAAGCTTTTGGAAATGATGAGTAGTTATCTTAGATTTTAGAAAAATTCTTTGAAAGGTTCTTCAAGTGTCTAGAAAAGTTCAAAAGCAAAAAATAAGAATGAAATTGTTCTGGATAAAGAATATTTAGCAACTTCAACACCATTAGTAAAACAGCCTACTACCTATAATTCACTTTTTTCCTTGGCCATTTTTTGCGATGCACAATTACTATTTCAAGCCTTAATTTGAGATCCACGGCCTTCTTCGTGATCACCCCCCTTTTCCTCGTCCTTCTCATGGGATGCGCGACCTTCTTCATGATCATCCGACTTCTTAAGTATACAATCTTATTCTTGGGTGACCTACTTCTGTATGCATCCAACAAAATTTAATAAAAGAAAGAAAAGAAAAAGCAAGATGATACTCAAGTGATCAAATAACTCATTTGGGGAGTTGTGTCCTTAATACAAGGTTGGTTGCATGTTAGGTTGATATTTTACGTATAATACGTAAAAGATGAATTGCATGAACAAAAATATGGCATTGGAGGCTTAAATTGGAGAAAACCTGACGAGTTATTTAAGATGGGTTGCGTGGGCTTCATTATACCTGTGCAATATTTGATTTGGAGTCAAAGAGAAGTCAACCCCATGATGGGCTAGTGCAAATTAATTATGTTTCCTAACCTAATTGGCATGTGTGGGGTGATTAAAAAAATATGCTTATTATGTTTATGAGAATGATTGGTTCTGGATGTTGTTTTACAAGAGGAGTTGCGGCACAAAGAAAAAATGGGAGATCAAGAGCCTATTAACCACCCAAAGCCGCAAGGAGAGAAGGCTACAGATTCCCAGCGCATACTCGCACACAAATACAAAATTGGAGATTTGGGTTTTCTTCCATATCATCGAATTCATCCATGTTTTTCATTAGTTCAATCATGAACTAAGTCCTTTTGTTAGGGTTAGGGTGTATTCTTATCATGAACATATAATTCTAGTTTTTTATTTTAGTCTCAATTATTTTCCATGCTGAGTAATTGTTATTGTGCTTTGTTGTTATCAATAACTAGCCATTATTTGTGTGAAGAACTAAATTGTAACTGATATGTTAAGTTTAGTGGATCAATTCTCATAACAATTACCATGAATTTCGTAGCCGAGTAGACATACTAGTTATAATTTGTGTAGTTTTGTATCATTATCCATTGAGTTTTGGCATCTTTGCCTCGTTGTGGGCTTTCATTGTATTTAGGCATCTTTGCCTTGGTTATTTATCCAATTTCCCATTAAAAAAGAATAGAGTTTCATATGAATAAATGAATTTAAGTGAATCAACTTGATGTTACAGTCTCATGGTATTTATGTCACATATCGACCCGGGCCCCCATCACATCCCGGGCCCGACTCTACCGTAGCACGATATTGTCCGCTTTGGGCCCTTACCACACCCTCACGGTTTTGTTTTTGGGAACTCACACGAGAACTTCTCAATGGGTCACCCATCCTGAGATTGCTCTCGCGCGAACTCGCTTAACTTCGAAGTTCCTACGAAACCCAAAGCCAATGAGCTCTCAAAAAGCCTCATGCTAGGTAAAGATGGGAATATACATACAAGGCTTACATGATCCACTCCCTGGGCGATGTGGGATGTTACAATCCACCCCCCTTAGGGGCCCGATGTCCTCGTCGGCACACTTCCGGCCAGAGATTGGCTCTGATACCAAATTGGTATTGTAATATCCCACATCACCCAGGGGAGTGGATCTTGTAAGCCTTATATGTATATTCTCATCTCTACCTAGCACCAGACCTTTTGAGAGCTCATTAGCTTCAGGTTCCATCGGAACTCCGAAGTTAAAGCGAGTTTGGGCGAGAGCATTCCTAGGATGAGTGACCCACTGGAAGCACGAGGCCTTTTGGGAGCTCATTGGGTTTGGGTTCCATAGGAACTCCGAAGTCAAACGAGTTTGCGCGAGAGCAATCCCAGGATGAGTGACCCACTCGGAAGTTCTCATGTGAGTTCCCAGAAACAAAACCGTGAGGGTGTGGTATGGGCCCAAAGCGGACAATATCGTACTACAGTAGAGTCGAGCCCAGGATGTGGTGGGGGCTCGGGCCGAGATGTGACAATTTATCTCATATAACATATAAGTATGAGTTTTAAGTTCGATTTGTATGTTCACTGAGCAATGCATTATAATCTAATGTTATTATTTTTCACTTGTAAGTTACAGGTCTTAGTTAAGTTTGAATCTCGTGAGGACGATTTCTATATATCCATTTATAGATTTATGTGAAAAATAGGATATTTTCCAAATTTAGAAGATGAAGTTTTCATTTCTAACTGTGCACCTTCCATTTGTAAATGAGAATTCTCAACTTACATAAGTTACAAGTTTCATACCCATTTTCTTTTATAATTTGTTATTGATACCACATTGCGCGACTTTGATCATTAAACTTTTTATCATGATATGAAAAAGAAAAAAGAAGTATCGCCAATTGTAAGAGCATATCCAATGAGAGATGTAAAATGGTACATTTTTTGTTAGCCAAAAAACTGTGTAGAAAGATGTAAAATATCCATTTTGATCGAAAAATGTAAATAAAAACTCACGCCTATCAATGAGAGAAAATTCAATAGAATCTCAAATTTACATCTTTCTCATTAGAGCAAAACTCAAATTTACATCTTCTAAAAATATAAAATGAGATGTAAATATAATTTTTGCATCTCAAATTAGCATTTTCCCATTAAAGATGCACTAATGGCTAAATAATTTCCAATTAATGAGTGTAAGACACGACACAAGACACCACAACAATGTGAATGTACCTTGTTTCAAAGAGGAGGACTTATACGGAATGGATTTACTATCATGTGACTTTTTTGTCCAATAATACATTGGTATGTGCAAGTTTTTTTCACATATTAATAGATAACTCATTTTATATAAATTGCCCTTTGTTTGTGATGGTATACGAGTACAATAGTTAACTTTTTCTCAAATACGGATTTAAATCCCTGCAAATAAGGGACCTGTACTCCTCTAAGTCTTCTCCTCTCTACAATCAGAACTCATTAACCTTATGAAGGACTCCTCACCTTTTCTCAACTTTCTGATTTCTAAACTAATCTCCTAATATTATACAAAATGCTTTGGATGCTAATCATACCATATCCTACTTAATGTACTTGAACACTAACAACATATATATATATATATATGTGTGTGTGTGTGTGAGGCTTTACGTGAAAGAAAATGATCCCCATCTTCTCAAAAAGTTAAGAATTCACAAAACCAGTTGAAAATCTAATTCCAAACACCCACCAAATGATTTTGGATAAAGTTCTAAACTGAATACATGTTACTGATTCATAAGACTAAAAAGTAAAGCATGAAAATTTTAAACAAAGGGTGAATCTTGCTCTTTGTTGAATCACATTTTGAGCTTGTTTACTTTTCAGTTTCACTATATGCTGAGATTTGTTCTTCTTTGTGAGTAAACCTTCTAACCTAACATCCATTAACAAATATAATTGTCCCCAGCTACACTAACACAAATCTAAAATTATATATATAGTATCTAAATGTAAATCAATTCTTAGCTAACAACATGTTCAAATCCTTATTTTCTTGTATGATTATATAGCAATAGGAGTAGGCAAATCTTTAGCTAATTAACATGTTTAAACTCTCACAACTTTTCCATAAACAATGTGAATGCAAAAATATATTCCAAATATGATTAATTATCAAATTTAAAGTGTAGAATTTATTTCTTAACTTTATTTTGTTTGTTCCAAAAAATAGTGCAATATGTTGCATTGCCTTGCAAGACAAAAATCGACTCCCCTTAATGGCTCACTTGTGAAACACTCAATTGCACTTATGTTCCAATCATTGTTAGAACTATTGCATTATAAATTATAATGTCCGAGTTAGGGGGTCATGTCAAACATGATTAGTACAAAATCATTTTCTGATGATCTCTAAAAGAGAACAAAAGTTCAAGTAGTCTAATTAGAGTGAAAAAAATTATGTTTCATTGCATTCTATAACTCCAATTACATATAGAAAAGTGGTTTCTAATTAAGAGGTGTAGTCAATTTGGATTTCAAAGGATTTTAAAAAGACTTTATAAGTGGCCGATTTCAACGGATTTTAACAGATTCTATGATTTTATATGGATTCTGACAGATTTATATGAATTTGTATTATAAATTTCCATGGATTTTTATGGATTTCTTTCATACATTTCTTAGGATTTCAAAGGACTTTCAGAAGCTTTCAAATGGACAAACTTGTCTTTTGAGTTTCTTAATCAGATTTAACAAAGAGGATCTAGTTGTTAATGATTCTTTTTGATAAAATTAAGTAATTGAAGGAGACAATATCAAGCATAGTAGTTGGGAGTCTTCTAAGAATATGATCTTTGTGTCACTTGACAAATTGTGCTTATTTACATTATACGATTTATCGCATGATCATGATATGTGACGAGTGTTAGATTTTAGAAAAATTCGTTGAAAGTTTCTTTTAGTGTCTAGTAAAGTCCAAAAGCAAAAAATAAGGATGAAATTGTTATGGATAGAGAATATTTAGCAACTTCAACACCATAAGTAAAATAGCCTACTACCTATAATTCACATTTTTCCTTGGCCTCTTTGTGCGATGCATAGTTATTATTTCAGGCCTTAATTTGAGATCATCGGCCTTCTTCATAATCACCCCCCCTTTTCCTCATCCTTCTTGTGGGATGTGCGGCCTTCTTCATGATCACCCGACTTCTTCTGTACACAATCTTATTCTCGGTTGACCTACCTTTGTATGTATCCAACCAAATTTAATAAAAGAAAGAAAAGAAAAACCAAAATGATACTCAAGTAATCAAATACCTCATGTGGGGAGTTGTGTCCTTAATACAAGGTTGGTTGCCTGTTAGGTTGATATTTTACGTATAATACGTAAAAGATGAGTTGCATAAACAAAATATGGCATTAGAGGCTTAAATTGGAGAAAACCCGAGGAGTTATTTAAGATGGGTTGCGTGGGCTTCACTATACTTGTGCAATATTTGATTTGGAGTCAAAAAGAAGTCAGCCCCATGATGGGCTAGTGCAAATTAATCATGTTTCCTAACCTAATTGGCATGTGCAGTGGTGATTAAAAAAATATGCTTATTATGTTTAAGAGAAGGATTGGTTGTGGAGGTTGTTTTACAAGAGGAGTTGTGGCACAAAGAAAAAATTGGTGATCAAGAGCCTATTAACCACCCAGAGCGCAAGTAAAGAATGCTGCAGATTTCTAGTGCATATTCACACACAAATACAAAATTGAAGATTTAGGTTTTATTCCTATCATTGAATTCATCCGTGTTTTTCATTAGTTCAATCATGAACTAAGTCCTTTTGTTAGGGCTAGGATGTATTCTTATCATGAACATATAATTCTTGTTATTTTATATTAATCTCAGTTATTTTCCATGTTGAGTAGTTGTTATTGTGCTTTATTGTTATCAATAACTGGCCATTATTTGTGTGAAGAACTAAATTGTAACTGACATGTTAAGTTTAGTAGATCGATTCTCATAACAATTACCATGAATTTTGTAGTCGAGTATACATACTAGTTATAATTTGTGTACTTTTGTATCATTATCCATTGAGCGCAAAGGGTTTTGATTATTTATATCTATGACTAGACATAGCATGGGTAGATAACATTGTTTTAAAAGGTGAATGCGTAGGCGAGGCGTTTCATGGATAGCCTCGTCTAGGCATAAGCCTTGAAGCGTGAGGTGAACCCTCACAAAGTCTAAGTTTATACACACACACACACACACACACACACACACACATGAAATGGAATTACTAAACCGAAATAGGTGAAGTCTACCGTTCCCGGTAGGTAAAATGGTGGGACAAATTCAACTATCAAAAAATCATCAATCTGGTTTCCACAGAATTTCCCATTGTCCATGTCCCGATGGTATCTCCACCACCAACAACAAAGGCATTGCCAGAAATTCCATAACACAAACCATCTTTATCAGACATTAGTCCATCATCTTCCCTTAAAGGAAAATCTAAATCATCAAAGTCATCTAGTTCGAAGAAAAAAGAGAAATCCTCACAGCTCAAAGAATTAGCAGATAAGCTCATGGCAGAAGCAGCTTTGCTGCATAATGAAGATGAAGAATCAAGTTCCGACTCATCAAATGCTTCGTCACAACTTCCCGCCAAATGGTCGGATTATCAAGATTCTCATAATCTATTTGAAATTTGAATTTCACAATGTAATAATTTGTAATCATTTCGGGTTTTTACCCTTGTAAAACACATAGTAGAAGCCATGTAATTTTATCACCGAAAGCAGCATTAACAGTAGTAACAATCATTCAGACAACATACTATTCATCAACAGTAGCAACAGACAAATCACTTTTACTATTCATCCATCATTTTAGAAGCAGGAACGTGAATCCACAATAAAAAACATCATCATTCGCTACCCTTTACATCTTTTAGCACATCCAAAACGGGAATCCTGCTTCAACAACCGGGTCTCATCTCCCTAAAAAAGAAGAGCTCATTCTTAGAGCAAGCAGGCTATAGCCAAAGTTGAACTTCTGCGTATTCGAAAGAACAGAAGCTAATATTCAACTCCATCCCATATCCAATCAAAATATCAAACACTTGTATTTAATTTTCAATCAAGGATGCCTACGTACACTACTGTTTTTCTTATCAATCGTCAATAGACAAAATTGTAAGTTGGTTTCCAATTTGAAATAAAATTATTTTCAAGTATATATATGCATCATTAATTTTAATTCATTATTTTCATTATAGAAAATATTTTATCATGACTAATTTTGATTCTCTTGCTCCTAGACAATTCATTGAGTTTCTCAAATTCAAGGTAAATACCGATCAATCTTTTGTTCAGTTATTCCCTTGCATCTATAGCCTTTGGCATGATATCTGTACTCCCCCTCATCATAATGACTGTAGTCTTGAATGTTGTCCTCATAATTTCTATATATAGGCCTTTTAAGGAAAGGGATCCCCATTAAAAAAAAAAAATATGGGGACACCTTCTTAACCATTAGATTTGGCTTTAATGAAATTTTGTGGTTGAGATTAAATCCCCATTTTTTTTGAAAAATGGGGATCCCTTCCCTCAAAGGCTTCATGTGTATATATATATAAAGTCTTAAAAGAGAAAAACAAAGAATAGAGCTTTATATGAATAAATGAATTTAAGTGAAGCAACTTGGTGTTACAGTCTCATAGTATTTATTACATATAATATATAAGTATGAGTTTAAAGTTTGATTTCTATATTCACTGAGCAATGCATTACAAACTAACGTTATTCTTTTTCACTTATAAGTTATAGGTCTTAGTTAAGTTTGAATCTCATGAAGGACGATTTCTATATATCAATTTATAAATTTGTGTGAAAAATAGGACATTTTCCAAATTTAGGAGATGAAGTTTTCATTTCTAAAGGTACGCTTTGCATTTGTAAATGGGAATTCTCAACTTACATAAGTTACAAGTTTCATACCCATTATCTTTTATAAATTGTAATTGATACCACATTGCGCGACTTTGATTATTAAACTTTTTATCATGATATGAAAAAGAAAAAAGAAGTATCGCCAATTCTAAGAGCATTTTCAATGAGAAATGTAAATAAAAACTCACGCCTATCAATGAGAGAAAATTAAATAGAATCTCAAATTTACCTCTTTCTCATTAGAGCAAAACTCCAATTTACATCTTCTAAAAATGTAAAAATGAGATGTAAATATAATTTTTGCATCTCAAATTAGCATTTTCCTATTAAAGATGCGATAATGGCTAAATAATTTCCAATTAATGAGTGTAAGACATGTCACATGACACCACAACAATGTGAATGTATCTTGTTTAAAAGAGAATGACTTATACGGAACGGATTTACTATCATGTGACTTTTTTGTCAAATAATACATTGATATGTGCAAGTTTTTTCACATATTAATAGATAACTCATTTTATATAAATTGCCTTCTATTTGATGGTACACGAGTACAATAGTTAACATTTTCTCGAATACAAATACAAATCCCTGCAAATAAGGGACATGTACTCCTCTGAGTCCTCTCCTCTCTACTGTTAGAACTCATTAACCTTATGAAAGACTCCACACCTTTTCTCAACTTTCTGATTTTTGAACTAATCTCCTAATATTATACAAAATGCTTTGGATGCTAGTCATACCACATCCTACTTAATGTACTTGAACACTAACAATACACACACACACACACACACACTCACACACTCATATATATATATATATATATATATATAGTATAACCAGGATTAAATATGTCATGAAACCAACTGTTATAAACAAATAGAAATAATTGAACAAATGATCGATCATTGATTACCTTGAATTTGAGATACTCGATGAATTGACTGTTAGTAAGAATTTTATGCCAATTAAAATCAGTTGTTATGAAAATATTCTTCATAATGAAAATAATGAATTCAAAGTAATGATGCGGATATATTTGAAAATAAGTTTTATTGCAAAACTTACATTCAAACTTACAATTGATTTACTGACGATTGAGTCAGTAAATGAGAGAATAACTGATGACTTGGAAATTGATAGTTGAATATTACTTCTGTTGTGATATTAGAATACGCAGAAGTTTCAGTCTCCTCTCCATGAGACCTGAGCTTTGTTTTTGTAGACTTAGAGAATTATTGAATGAGATGATTGAGGTCGGGAATCTCGTTGTCTTGCGAGCTAGAGGATAACGATGAACGCTGATGACTTGTTCAATCACGCGGCTTCTGTTGGGAAGCAGAATGATGACTTGCTTTTACTGTTGATGAATAGTGAAAAAAGTGATTTTACTATTCATGAATAGTGATTTGTCTGGAATGATTGCTGATAATTGCGACTGCTTTTGGTGCTGCAATTGACATATTTCCTATTGGAATCACATGTTGAGTAACTGTTTAATCACAAGGCTTGATTACAATTCAAATGGGTCCTAGGAATCCTGATAATCTGCCCACTTGGTAGGTTGCTGCGAGGATGCATCTGAAGATTTTGAGTCTGAGTCTTCTGTGTGGAGCATCGCTGCTTCTGCAAGTAATTGCTAGGCCAGGTCTTTGAGCTGGGTGGATTTTTCTTTCTTTTTTGAACTTGATGACTTAGATGACTTGGATGTACCTTTGAGAGATGATGAAGGACTAATGTCTGATAGGGATTGTTCTAGGATGATTGTCAATGCTATTTTTTATTGACCCGGAATAGCTGTAGCTGGAGCTGTTGGGATAGCTTGAGATGAAGTGATGGGAAATTCCGAGATGACTAAATTGATGATTTTTTTTATGGTTAAACTTATCCCACCATTTGACTGATCTTGAACGGTAAACTTCTCTTGTTTCAACTTCATAATTCCACTTCATAATCCACAAAACTTTGTACTTGGCCATGAATAAGGGGAGAAGTGTAATCCTGTAGTTAAACCAGCTTCTGTCAAATTTTTTCTGGAAACCAGCTGAGAGGACTTGCATAAGTTCTTCTGGTAGGAGACTGCTGTTGGGTCATGAACTGACCACCATTTTGGAAACCATGCAGGAAAATTGAGTCTAAAACTTCTGTCAAAATTAATAAACCATGAATGACTAAAGTCTTCCGTTTGATGGAGGAAAATGTTAGTCCAAGCTTGAATATAATCAAATTAATTGTAATGGAGGAAAATGAGAACATGCTAGGTATGAAGGGGTTTAGTCTGATAAAGGGGGAGTCCCCAATCTGATTCAGTTAAAAACTTTCCAATGTATAGAGAATGGTAAAGGATTTTGTTTTCATAGGTTTAACTATAAAGTGGTTTAATTGAAATGGATTCAGTCTCACTGAGAATGGCTTGGTAATATTTAAGAGTTTTATATGATTTAGTAGGCTGATAATGAAAGTTGGGAAGGAAAACTGTTTTGGCTATTTTCTCAAGTGCTTGTTCTTGGTGAATGTTGAAAGGGAAGCTGAAAAGATATTCGCTGGGGTTTTTCTTGACATATGGTGATGTTTTAGTGTAACTAGCTGATTAAGATGATGATGATATGGCTAAGTTGAATAAAGGTCATACTAACTGAATAATGCTGTTTGGTAATTGGGACGTGGTGTTTGGTAATTTGGTTTGAGGTTTCCTATCATGGAACCTAGGGGAGTGAATTGGTTGGTAATGGTTAAGGCCAATGAAGAATCTTTGTTTAATTCTTGTTTTACTGGTGGTGGTAGAGTGGCTGGAAGTTTTCTCTATTCAGTTCTTTTGTCTATCATTCTCCCCATACAAAAATTCTCTAGTTAGGAAATCAAGGATGTAATTTTAGCTGCTTTTAATATATTCAATTTCAAAATAAAAAATACTTAATATGGCTTGCCATTGTGCAAAAATTTATTTTGATGCAATATTTTGAACATCCTTTTGTAAAACATGTTTTGTAGATTTGCAATCGACTCTGACTAAAAACCTTTGATTTAATAAATAATCTTGAAATTTGCTAATGCATAATACAATAGACAATATTTCTTTCTTAATAGTAGTATAATTACTTTGTGCTGGATTCCATACTCCTGAATGAAAACGAATAATTTGTTCAGGAGATCCGGAAGTAATGGACTGTTTGAGAATACCTCCGTCACCAATTTCAGAGGCATCAGTTTTAACAATTTTGAATGAATTAAGGTTTGGAATGTCAAGACAAGGCAAAGTCTTAACATGTGATTTGATTTGCTTGGCTATGGAAGTATGAATATTGGACCATGGTGAAGGATTTTCTTTAAGATGATCAAACAAAGGTTTGCATTGTTGTCTAAGATGGGGATAGAATTCGGCAACATAGTTTAATGATCCTAGAAATCTCTGTAATTGGGTTTTGTCAGTGATTTCATCTGGAAACTTATCTGCAAATTGAATTACTCTATCTATTGGTTGGATGGTTGATTGGTGGATATTGTATCCTATAAACCTAATCTTGGTTTGGAACATCTTGATTTTGTTTACTGACACAACTAATCCATTTGACTTAATTATCCTAGTAAACATGTTTAAGTGTTTCCAATGCTTATCTATCGATTTGGAATAAATGAGAACGACATCAATATAAACAATTGAGAAATGACTATATTGATTAAATATTTCATTCATGACATTTTGAAATTCACTAAGTGCATTCTGAAGACCGAAAAGCATTACATTCCATTCATAATGACCAAAAGGAGTGACAAATGCTGTTTGTATTTATCATTCTCATGAATTTGAATTTGCCAAAATCTAGACTTTATGTCAAATTTTGAGAAAATTACAGCTTGACTGAGTCTCTTAATTAAATCTCTTTTGTTGGAAATTGGATATCGTATCTATTCTAGGACTTCATTAAGAGGTTTGTAATTGATGACTAACCTAGGGGTTCCTCGTTCTAATTATGATCATGGTGATTTGTTTTTTCTAATTATTCCTTTATTAAGAAGTTCTTGAATTTTTGTTTTGCAGAATTCCATAACTTCTTGACTCATTTGGATCGGTCTGACTTTAGTGGCTATTTTCTTTTCATCAAAGTCCTTAGTGCAAGGAAGTTTGACAATGTGTTATTTTCTGTGCCAAAAGGCGTTGGGAATATCCGAACAAATTTCATTAACAAGTTTCTTTTGAAAGTTGTCAATGCTTTGTAACAAAGATTTGTTTGTTAATTGTTCTACAACTTTTTTGTAATTAATTTCTTCTTTTAAGAAAATAATTTGTTGTGATTTTTTGGTGACTAAATTGATGGTTTTTGAAGTGCTATCTTTTTGTAATTGTCTTAATTTTTTGAGGTCTGTTTCCGTGCATAACTCAAAAGAGCTATGAAAGGGAGACCTAAAATGACTGGATCTGAAATGTTTTTTATTAAAATGAATGGGGTTTTAAAACAGACTTTGTTTTGACAGACATGGGCTTTTGAAATTTCGTATTTTAATTGCATAGGTGATTGGTTTGCAGTACTAAGTATCTCTGTTGATTTATAAAAATACTTAGTAGGAATTAATCCTTCTTGAATACAATTCAAGTATGCACCTGAATCAATCAAAGCAATTGTTTCTAAGGGAAAATGTTCAATTATTATTTTGATTTTAGAATACCATTTGGATTCTTATCTTGTTTAATAATCTTAATATTAAATCTTTTGATGATTTTTTTTCAGACTAAGAATCTGAATTGTGAATTGAGGAAGAACTAGTGTGTTCTTCGTCATTATTATTGACAAGTGTTTGTGTCTGAACTCTACTAAGATATGTACGAATTTCTAGGTTTTCTGATCTTAGAATCCTAATTTCATCTTTGATTTTATTGACTTCACTTTGTAAATCTTTGACTGTAATTTCTTCTTTGGATTTATTGAATCTTTCTAAGGTTGTGCTAAGACTGATTTTTTGGGATACCTGAGGCTGACTAGTACTGGTCTCTTCCTGGGAGACTAGTTTTTTAAGTTTCTTTAAATAAAATGACTTTAATTTAGGGGTCATCTACTTTGCTGATTAGTTCAATAAGAATATTTTCTTGCTCTTCTTGTCTGTTAAGGACTGAAATCTTTTTGCATCAAGTGTCAGTGCATCCTATTTTAATGTCAGGAGATGAAAGACTACTGGATGAATTGTTGGAAGAAGACAAATTAGAACTTAAATCATCTTCGGATTGACTATGGTATGTGTCTCTTAATTCTAGGACTTGGATTAATTGGGCTTTCTCTTCCTTAGAGATTTTTAATTGGTTGATTGTTTTCTTGACTCTACATTTATTTGCATAATGACCAAATTTGCCACATTTATGGCAATTACCTTTTTGTTCTTGTTTTTTGGAGTGGAATTTTCCTAAGGGTTTCTTCTTCCACTTATTGGACCTGAGTTTCTCGTAAAATTTATTTGTTTCAAAATTCTTATTTTTTGAATTTGTTATATTTGGGATACCTCTTATTGGAGTACTTATTTGTGTACCTATTGTAGGTTTTTGATTTTTTTCTTTTTGTTGGATGGAGCAATAGGAGGTAATCCATATTGTTCCCAAAATGTACCTAATTCGTATTTGGCTATTGATTTATCTTTATTAACTTGTTTTGAGATTTTCATATCTATACACATTTTCAATCCTTCCTTCTGGATAATATTAATTATATTTCCATAAGTAAGGGTATAATATGGTATGATACATTCTTCGTTAACTAGAACATTCCTAATTTTATGGGCAAAAAGGTTTGGTAATCCATTGATGAATTTTTCTTTTCAAAATGGCTGATTATTATCTTCTCTAAGCATGACTCTAGATATAAGAACATCTTTGTACCATCTAAAATCGCTTAGGGTTGGACATCTTAAATTACTAAGTTGATCATGAATTTTGGAAGTGACATTGCTAGGTGTTCCTATGAAATGTTCTATAATGGTGAAAAGTAGGGTATTGGTTGTATCTGGGACTCCTTGTCCAATGTGTTCATCAAAGATGGGCTTAATTTCATTTCTAGACTGTTCAGTGAGATGTTTTTCCCACCAGGAATGAAGCATTCCTGTGAATCCAGTGACCAAAAGGTCGACAACTTGTGTTTGACTAAGGTTATGATTGGTAATATAACTATTAGCAACCATAGAGATGTGTTGTAGTTTGTTCAAGAGTTCTTGTTCTGATAAACCATCTATATTCCATTCATAGAGTTTATCAGCTAAGACAGAGAATTCATTTTGGATGTTTCTTTCCTCAAACTGAATATCCGGAGGTGTTGGCCTTGGATACCAATTTTTGGTAAGAGTTGTTGGATTGACTCTTTTGTTCGTGATTCGTTTTAGTTCAAGATTTTGAAAAGCTTGTTCTACTTTCCTAATGGATTTGGTTTCAGTTTCATTTTCTGAATCACATACTATAGAAATTGTTTCTACCTGAGACTCATCTCGATGTTGTAAAACATTGACTGTTTTTTCTTGTTTTAATTCATGTAACATTTGATCTATTTTTTGGCTTATAGACATTGTTTTCAAGGCAATGGTGTTGGATGAAGATTCTGGGAAGTTCACCAATGATTTTTCTCTACGTGTGGGTTTTGGTTGGGAAAACTTATCTATTTTGTTTTCAATTTTGTCTAATTGTTTTCCTATGGTATGTAGGCTTTGGTTTGTGAAATTGTTTTGTCCAATGATTGGCTTGACTCCTGCATCTTCTTTTGGAAGTTTGTAGGGAGTGGCTAGTACTTGTGTATTGGCGGTTGAGATTAAAACGGTTTCTTGTGGAGGGTGGCTAGAAGAAATTAAGGTTTTGTCTTCTTTAACCCAGTTTTCTTTGGTAACAACTTCTAATTTCTTTTTAGACTCATAATACTTTTCAACAAAATTGAAGAAAAATACTTCAAATATGTGTGTTTTCATGAAATTGGTCCATTTATCGTAAATGTCCAATTTTTGTTCTTTGGTATATTTATTTCGGAAAATGTCCCTACATGGAATGTTTTATGTTGCTTCGATGTCAGCATTAAGTTTCTTCCATCTAATTTTGGATGGTTTATTGAAGATGAGTAATTGATGGTTGACTTGCGTCGAAGTCCGAAATTGTTGGAGAAGTTTGTTCTTCTTGGTCTTGAGTGTTAGGTTGGTAAATTGGATGGGTAACTTGAGAAGTTGTTTCTATTGATTTCAATTTGATATTAATCAAGTCATTGATTAATTCTTGTCGAGTGACCGTCGAACTTGTTTCTACTGCCTTTAATTTTTTGTTAATTAAAGAACTGATTAAGTCTTGATCTTGACTTGCCATGCTAGCAGATGTGGATCCTGAAAAGGAATTCCTACTGGGTGCTAAGGATCTGTGGAGCTGAGGAAATTCTTGTAAATGAACATTTGATTTTTTGGCTGGACGGTCAAAGTTAATTTTAACTGTTCCGTCAAAATATTGTTCTATGTTGTCTAGGTTGACCAAACTATTTTGAATGCTAACTGGTTTGCTTTCGTTGATCAAGCACCAGTCTAAAGGTAGACTGACCACCTAATGGTTCTGGGTATTTTGATATTGGCATTGTCTTGGTTTGTTTGGATGAGGAGTGTGTGGTCTCTAGGACTTTTGACTAAGGCCTGAAAATTCATGTTTGTTTCGGTGACTTTGTAGTAGACTTTAAAAATTAAAGCTAATGGTTGGACTCTTTTAAGGACTTGATACCTTGAAATTTTTATATTCCATGTGAGTGCTTTCAGCATGTGGGGGGTCTGAAAGACTTATTGTGAGATCTGGGAAACAATAAAAAAGAATTGGTCCATTGTAAAGACTTGACTCAATCATTCCAAAAATGCTATCACTAAAGTCAGTGAATCTTGCATCTCGAAGACACAACAAAATAGAGGTATTGAGGCCTCTCCTTGTTAAGGGCTTGACTGCTATTTGGACTAGGCCGATGTAAATATAATTATAAACATCTTTTCTATTGGTTCTGATTTGTTCTGGTGTGAATAATTGACAAGTTTCATGTTATTTGCTAAGAGCACATGCTTTTTCAACTGTTTTGACATGATGTTCGCTTTTAAAAGAGGCTACTGACCATTTATTTTTGTAAATCTTTTTACAAGAAACCTTGGGGATATTCCAATCTCCAAAGTCGACACTATCATTTGTTTGAAATTCTAACTTTTGTTCTTCATTTACTAGATCTGGAATTGTTCACAGACTGGATCTAGAGTTAGTGCTGACCATTGAATTGGATCTAAATAATCTACTCATATTATTCAAAACATAGACTTACAAAACAGAAATCCTATTGACTTACCTTCCTCGAGTATTTGCTAAACTCTCTCTCTACTCATGCGTTCTGCTCATGCCAATCCTATGGACTTATTGTTTGGACCACGCCTTATTGCTTGGTTTGGGAGTGAAACAAGACATGTTAGAAGATGAATAAACAGGATATACTGATTCAGTAAGCTGAGTAATGAACAATTAAGACGATTAACTAGATAACAACTCAATTACCACTCAATTGACTCTGATACCAAATGGGGGCGAAAACTAGTGGAAATAATAACGATTAGACAAAATTGCATCAAAACAAATTTACTAGTTTCGCTCCCAATTGGTATCATCGTTATTCTTTCCACTAGTTTCAGCCCCCATTTGGTATCAGAGCCCAGTGAGTGGTAATTGAGTTGTTATCTAGTTAATCGTCTTAATTGTTCATTACTCAGCTTACTGAATCAGTATATCTTGTTTATTCATATTCTAACTTGTCTTGTTTCACTCCTAAACCAAACAGTAAGGTGTGATCCAAACAATAAGTCCATAGGATTGGCATGAGCGGAGAGAGAGTTTAGCAAATACTCGAGAAAGGTAAGTCAATATGATTTATGTTTTGTAAGTCTATGTGTTTGAATAATATGAGTAGATTATTTAGATCCAATTCAATGGCCAACACTAGCTCTAGATCCAGTCTAGGAACAATTCTAGATGTAGTAAATGAAGAACAAAAGTTAGAATTTCAAATAGATGATAATGTCTACTTTGGAGATTGGAATATCCCCAAGGCTTCTAGTAAAAACATTTACAAAAAGAAATGGTCAATAGCCTCTTTTAGAAGCGAACACCATGTCAAAACAGTTGAAAAAGCATATGCTCTTAGCAAAGAACATGAAACTTGTCAATTATTCACACCAGAACAAATCAGAACAAATAGAAAAGATGGTTATAATTACATTCACATCGGCCTAGTCCAAATAGCAGTCAAGCCCTTAACAAGGAAAGGCCTCAATACCTCTATTTTGTTATGTCTCCGACATGCAAGATTCACTGAATTTAGTGATAGCATTCTTGGAATGATTGAGTCAAGTCTTTACAATGGACCAATTCATTTTGATTGTTTCCCAGATCTCACAATAAGTCTTTCAGACCCCCACATGCTGAAAGCACTCACATGGAATATAAAAATTTCAGGGTACCAAGTCCTTGAAGGAGTCCAACCATTAGCTTTAATTTTTAGAGTCTACTACAAAGTCACCGGAACAAACATGAATTTTCAAGCCTCAGTCAAAAGTCCTAGAGACCACACTCCTCATCCAAACAAACCAAGACAATGCCAATATCAAAATACCCAGAACCATTAGGTGGTCAGATATCAGTCTACTTTCAGACTGGTGCTTGATCAACGAAAGCAAACCAGTTAGCATTCAAAATAGTTTGGTCAACTTAGACAACATAGAACAATATTTTGACGGAACAGTTAAAATTAACTTTGATCATCCAGCTAGAAAATCAAATGTTCATTTACAAGAATTTCCTCAGCCCCATAGATGCTTAGCACCCAATAGGAATTCCTTTTCAGGATCCACATATGCTAGCATAGCAGGTCAAGATCAAGACTTAATCAATTCTTTAATTAACAAAAAATTAAAAGCAATAGAAACAAATTCGACTGTCACTCAACAAGAATTAATCAATGACTTGATTAATTTCAAATTGAAATCAATAGAAACAATTTCTCAAGTTACCCATCCAGTTTACCAACCTAACACTCAAGACCAAGGAGAACAAACTTCTCCAACAACTTCGGACTTCGACGCAAGTTAAGTCAACCATCAATTACTTGTCTTAAATAAACATTCAAAATTCAATGGAAGAAACTTAAAGCTGACATCGAAGCAACATAAAACATTTCTCATAAAGACATTTTCCGAAATAAATATACCAAAGAACAAAAATTGGACATTTATGACAAATGGACCAATTTCATGAAAACACACAAATTTGAGGTATTTTTATTCAATTTTGTTGAAATGTATTATGAGTCTGAAAAGAAATTAGAAGTCATTACTAAAGTAAACTGGGTTAAAGAAAATAAAACCTTAATTTCTTCTAGCCACCCTTCATAGGAAACAATTTTAATCTCAACCGCCAATACACAAGTACCAGCCACTCCCTTCAAACTTCCAAAAGAAGATGCAGGAGTTAAGCCAATCATTGAACAAAAAAATTTCACAAACCAAAGCCTACATACCATAGGAAAACAAGTAACAAAATTGAAAACAAAATAGATAAGCTTTCCCAACCAAAACACACATGTAGAGAAAAGCAATTGGTGAACTTCCCAGAATCTTCATCCAGCACCATTTCCTTGAAAACAATGTCCATATCTCGGGGGCCCAATCGGGAAGGTACACTGCCCGAACGCTCGATTCATGGCTGGTCGAGTGGCTGCTTGCCGGGACGTTGTTTAAGAGGTTCATTGTCTGCCCTATCCTACTTCGAGACACCTTGTCCAGGGCACGTTACATCTTGGTGTGGTGCAAGAGCTGATTCACCAAGGTCGTCTGCTGTGCGAGGGCACTCATCAACTCTATGACTTATCGAGACAAGTGTTGTTCTCCATTTGGGTTGGAAGAGCTTAGAAGGAATGCATTTCCTTAAGCAGTGGAAGTGTGGTAGACTCTAGGTGCGAGATTCCAATTGGGGAATGTTAAATCTGCGGAGAAATATGGTGAAAATGCTTCTGGTTCAATCGTAGGCCCATAAATTTGAAGCCGGGATGGTTGAATTGGACTGATTTAGGATGCTTGGAAAGCCACGAGAGCAGCCTGCTCGGCGTGTGGCACATGTGGGTGCGAGGCTAGGGCTCGACTTGGCAACCTGTTAGGTTTGGGCAACTCAGGCCGGCTCGGCTAGGGCTTGGGCCCTTGAAGTTTGGAGTGGCACGGCTTGAGTCGTGGGTTTTGCTGAGGGTGGTCACCGTGGTGGTTGCTACGGTGGTGCCCCGTGGGGGTGGTGCCATTCCACTCATTGTTGTGTTGAGCCTTGTATATCGCCGCGGTCCTATTTCTTCAATGTTGGAATTTTTATTCATTGAGGTTTCCGAATCTCTTGCCATTGTACTTTTCTTTTAGGTTTTAGCAAAGAATTTTTAGGAAAAAAAAATTCCAACGTACGAAAAATCTACAAATGAACAAGAAAACGAAAAACCTTGAATGTGAAACTCTTCTACGAATGTGTGACTCAAGCTCTCAATGAAAGCACCAATTTGTCGATGCAAATTTCTTCCTTCTTGTTCTTGGACGAAAATGCACTTGCAAAAACAATTAACACCTTAGGTCAAGGCTAATAGCCTCACGCGCCCACGATGATTTTTTTGGGGGGGCCCCTTTGGCCGAAGAACCTTTAATACCAAAGTTAGAATTTTGAGGGAAAAATGTTTGGAGAATTTAGAGAATTTTGCAAGAGGATTCAACTTAGGTTTTTGGAGAAAATGAAGTGGTATTTATAGGGGTATGGCCGGCCTTATTAGGAGAATGGGGACCGGCCATATGAGGTATTTTTTTGTGTTAATTACAATCAATTAACTAATTAATAAATTAATTGAGTACTAAATCAATTAATTAGCTAATTGATAGAATTTGAAAGAAATAATTTGGAAGTTACCTTGTGGGGAGGATTTGATGAGGATGGATGAAATATATTTTGAATAAATACCTATTTTGATCACTTTTGACTTTGATTGAGTGATGATTGTCCGCTGCTCGAGCGTAGAAGCTTCGGTGTACCTTGAGGGTAATTTTGTCTTTTTACCCTAGAATCCACGTGTCGCCTCCAAAATTTTCTCGATTATTTTTCGCTCCACAAATATCATTATCTGTTTCACTCTATTTATCAAAATTTCATACTTTATAGAAAATATTCTCGTTGGCACATCATCTCTTTTGTTCAAAGTTTTTGGATTGTTCAACGACAAAGAAGAAGATTGGGAGGGGTTGATAGAAATGAGGGAAATGAGTTTGTGGGGCGAGTGCATGTTAGGCAGCAGTGGAAAAACAAACATAAGTTAGATATTTGGATTCCAATAGGATTTATCATTCTTTTTTTTTTTTAATGTTATGTATAATTTTTTATTTGATTTCTTTTTTATTTATTTATAATTTTTTTATTTTGTTAAGTAATTAATTATAAGCAAGGTTCTAAAAGACGTTAGGCGCTAGTCGGGCGGCGGGCTGAGACCTAGCACCTAGGTGGGCGTCTAGGCGGATTTAAGTAAATCTATTATATTTCATGTAAATAAGTGTCTGTTTATGCTTAAAATATATATAATTTCATCATAAACTACAAAATAGAATGACATATATATTATTAAGTATTGGAACATAATGAAAACATGGGGAACAATCCTATAATGTGTATTCATTTAAGTACTCAACAAGTCTCTTACAATTTATTGAAAAAAATAAAATCCAAAAGGAAAGTTATTTATTTTCTGTCTAAGTGAGTTGCAACTTAGGTGGGTGCCTAGGCGGGTTTGGGTGAGCTAGGCAGTCTAGGCGGACGCCTCAGTAGGTTTAGGCGCCCTTTTTTTAATTTTCAAGCGCCTAGGCATTAACCGGAGCGGTGATGAACTGCCTAGCACCTAGGCAGGGTTAGGTGGTGCTAGGCAGAGATTTTTAGAACAGTGATTATAAGAGTGAATTTGTTTTTTTATAGACTAAATATTCTACACAAGAGGTATTTGAAAAAGTGAATCAAAACTCCAAAGGGTGTAAGTATTACTTATTAAACGTGAAGGAGTTTTGTGAAAATAGAATAAAACTCAAGAGATGTTTGTGTAATTAACCCTATTTATTCTGGCAAAATATAGTTTGATTGTAACCAATCATGTGATATGGTTTGAAGAACCATCAGATATTATCTTAGATTCTCTATTTGAGGATTGCATCTCGATCTTGTAATTTGATTTAGAAGGGGTTGAAATTCCTGACAAAATTTTTATCGAGGCCCTTAACCTGCACCGTATTCTTAGCATTGTATGTATTCCCTCATCATTTAAAAAAAAAAAAAAATTAAGGAACCCAAACATACTATTATTATTATTTTTTTAAAATCTCTGTCTTTACCGAGACAATCAAATATTTCAACCAAAATGAAAAAGTCCAACTTTGTGCAATTTTCCGTTTCCTGACCCAACGACTTCCAGGCTTCCAGCACTCCTTACAAGCCGAAGAAAGTGAAAAAAAAAAAAGGATTCTAAAGATTACGGGCCCAGCTCTGCCGCTCCTCGCCTGCGTTCTGGAAGCGAAGAGCTTCAAACTCTCTCTTCTCCGGCCAATTTTCCGGCGCAACCTTCAAACCGGTGAGCCTCCTTTGTCTTCGTTCAACAAAGCTAATCATTCCCTCGCTGTAACCTATTTTCTCTTCCTTTAACGAAATAAGGGTTGCTCTCTGTGTTGAACTGGTATTTTTCTTGATAATTTTATAGCTTTATTTCAATTAACCAAAATTAAATCAAGGTTATAGCTCAAATTTCATTGTGTATCAGATCTATGTGAAGACCGAAAACCTGAATTCTGATGTTTTTGCTGTTTGTTTTGATTGTATTGTTTGCCGTAGCCGTAGGTATATAAGATGTGCCGTCAGAATTCTTGTGCACATGTGCCGGTAGAGGAGGCGGTTGCTATCGACGAGAGTCTATTGATATATTGCAAGCCAGTTGAGCTCTACAACATTCTCCGCCCTCGTGCTCTACACAATGTTTGTTCACACTCTCATGCATTTTGTTCCAGCTCGACTTTTTTTGTTTAATTGTGTTGTATGTTAATTTCGGTCGGAATTGTGGGTTCATACACGGTATTCGACTCAGTAAAAGTCGTGGTTATCAAAGTTTAATCAGGAATACACATTCAAATGTCATTGCACTTGTAAGTTTGTAATGATCCTCATTGGCAATTTTAATAGTTTGATGAAAACATTACTACAAATTTGGACCCGTTCGGTGTTTTGGCATAGTTTTGTGTACTATGGTTATAAGAACAAAAGGAATGTTAATCCAATGTGGTTATTTCTACTTGTATTACTCATTTAATGCTGAGTTCTGTGCTCTGTGCTGTGCACTCCGTATGCCATATGTGTGGGTTGTTATGAGGTCTTTGTGTACCCTTTATAAAAAGGTACAATCTATGTTTCTGTATTCTCATCAATCCCTTTCTATGTTGTAGCCGTTATTTCTTCGCAGATGTTTGCGTTATAAAATCCAAGCAAGGCGTAGAAAGAGGTACCAATTCTATCTTTAAGTACACAGTCAGACATATGGAAGTATGTTTATGTTTTTTTTTTTTTTTTTTAATGTAGTTCTTATTTCCATTGCCCTGAATGATTTTATTTTCAAGACTACTGATGTAGAGTTTTAATATGGGGTAGTCCACCTTAAATCATTCCGTTTTATTGAGTCTCTTAGTTTGTCGAGGCACACACAAGCACTCTCTCTCTCTCTCAAGCACATTATTTTTTCCGCGAGGACTTCAAGAAGACATTATGTTGCTTACTTTAAGAGGGCAATTAATATATTTTTCTGCATGTTATTTTTCTAGGTCTAGGGCTGGGGTTGTAATATTCAACTACAGGGACTACAATAACACGTTTCGAAAGACTGAAGGTATTATCAATTTCTTTGTCCTCTGAAGTGTAATTATTTTCTATTATTATAGTTACAACGGCTATTTGTATCTGAAGTTTCAACCATACTTGTTAAGTAATTATCAAAAAACCCTTTTTTCTCTATAGAAAACAAATTTCCACAAGTTTGTTATTGTTTCTGATGTCTCTAGATTTATTTAGTACTTTGTGTTTCCTGTCCTTTAGTTGGGTTTACTCCCAAATTTCTTCTTTTTATTTATTCTGTTTCCCATGGCCCCACCCCTATCTTTTAACTCAGGTACCGTTTGGTACGTGGGACGGGACGGAACAGAGTGGGACAAGGCGTTCCGTCCCACGTTTGGTGCGCTTAAAACGGGTGGAACGAGCTGTTCCATGGGACGAGTTTTGGGTGAATTTTCGTTCCACCTCACCCCCCTGGAACGACTCGTTCCACATCCATGGAACACAAAATTATAACCTCTCCGTCTCCATCTTCTTCCTCCTTGTTTCCATCCGAGGGCATCTTTGCTCCCGCTTCGTTCCGTTCCGTCCCGTCCCGTCCCGTTCCGTTCCGTCCTGTCCCGTCCCGTTCCGTCCCGTCCCGTTCCGTCCCATTCCGCATTCCGTTCCGTCCCGTCCCGTCTGCATACCAAATGATACCTCATGGAACCCTACTTGGCATGATGATGATCCTTGACTCTTGACGATTTAAGGTGTAAAGCTTTATTAAAGAGGAAAATGGGTGTCCTGCGATACTGTTTCTCTCTTTATATTTTTCCCTCTGTCAGAGTAAATGCATTATTTAGTTTCTTATTTAAAATGGCTTCGTTGGCTGCATGGTAGTATGCACTCTTAAGAAAAATATATGTGATTTTGTTTTTCCACTTATTTAACATATAGACAACTACTTATAAATTTCTGGTGAATCATGTTTTTGTCTATTTGAACTTCATTTTCATCAGCAATGAAGCTTTTATTGTTGAACATTCAGTTACTGAAACCCTAAGTGTTATGTGTACTTTTTGTTTTTGAACATTCAGTTACTGAGGACTTCTCCTGTCCCTTTTGCTTGATGCAATGTGCAAGCTTCAAGGTATGAACGAGTATGGATATTGCTTTCTATGTTGTCCCATTTATGTTTGATATAAATTAGCATAAATTGTAGAAAAGCCAAGTTTCCTTTAGTAAGGGACAGAAAGGAGAATTACTCCCCATTAGGAATACCTTATCTTGTATTTTAAAGTTTGCATAAAACCTATAAAGTATTTTCAGTATCTGCAGAAAGATTGGGTGGAAATACTCTAAACATAAATGCTTTCATATACAATATCGTAGGAAATACTGATCTAGTATGAAACTCTTAGTTATGTCCTTATCAATGATTAATTTTTCATACATATTCCAGTGTGCACACATGGTGCGGATTTGTTTATTCCTGAGAAGCTTAACCTTTAATTCTTCAATATGTTATACTTTCTTTTCTGTGTTTAATTGTAAAATAGAATCGATAGTTGTTTATAATTTAGAGATTTATTTGACATTTGAGGCTGAATTATTTGTGATATGATGTCAGCATACCCACTTGTGTTGGCTAGAGTTTCAGCGTTTTATTCATAATGCATATATTTCTCTCCTGACAAGCTAATTTATTTATTGAACCATAATATTGAAAGTTATTGTTCTTCTGTTAAGTAGCCTATTTCCATGCTTCTTTTGTTTGTTTTTAGTTTTAATTTTTTACATGCTTTACTACTATATACTAATTTAGCTTGTTACTGATGTGAACCTTCATTTTTTTCTTGTAGGGTCTGCGTTATCACTTGTGCTCTTCACATGACTTATTCAACTTTGAGTTTTGGGTTGGTGATTGAGTATATCTTGTCACTTTCTGCTTATTCTGAAGAGGTTGTTGAAGAAACATTTATTGTGTAGGTAACTGGAGAGTATCAGGCAGTCAACGTTTCTGTGAAAGTTGAACTATTGAGATCCGAGGTCAGAATTGTTTTCATCCTGAAGTAGTGCGGATCTTTTTTGTGCAAGTTCAAAATATTTGTTGCCATTAGGGTTCATATGTTGAACAAAAGCAATTCATAGGCACTCCAGTACTGGCTTATGTTTCCCTTTGATTTTTTTTCAGCATGCATGAACAAGTTCTATGCCCCAATCATATCCAGTTACATTTTTTGTATACAGACTGTAGCAGATGGAGTAGTTCCCCAACTTCAAACATTCTTCTTCTGGTCGGTTTAAATTTCTTGGTACAACTTAAAGCTAATGGTTAATATCCTATTTGTTCTCTTAGAAGAATTCAGAGAGTTGAGCAGGTGAAATAACTTTTTTTGCAGTTCAAGGTCAAGAAAACATAGGCCAAAGAACCATGGTCAACTTGAAAACCACGTTAACATACAATTCTTGGAGTTAGACTCACCTAGCCTTGCCAATGGAGGGGCACACGAGGCACATTTGGAGAATGGTGATGGTAAGTTTTCCTTTCGTACTCCGTTGGATTGATCATTCCAGGTAGTGAAAAAGAAAGGAGACTCAAGACAAAGAGATGACAGGTTCCATCATATCCTGTTAATGTGCAGAGGCGTATCACCCTAGGCTCATTCAGAGTACCTTTAGTCTCTATCACGATTGCTTTAGAGAAATTTTAATTTTTTATAAAACTTTATCGTCTTTTCTTGTGGGTAGTGGTTTAGAGTGTTTCTGCCCTTCTCTTGATCACAACTAAGCTAATGCTTAAGAATGTCTCTATATAATAATATGAGGCTCATGATGCATGTCTTAAAGTTGTCCACAACTCCAGCATTGTATTATGGCATTCCTTTCATCTATTTTCTTTACAAATTTCCCTTTTTAACTACGAAATAGCTGGTCTAGTTGGTTTGCCCATTTCTAATTTTGTTGAACTCTGTTGGATATTCTTGCTGTTATATCAGTCAATGCCTGTCTTTGTGATCAATATAACAATTTATTAGTTTAAGATCTCTAACATATAACATATGGAATTGGTTTGAAGTTAGTATTTTAACTAACCCTTGTTTATTGGTTTAACAAGTTCAGTTACATACTTTGATTTGACTATTCACTGTTCCACCAAGTTCAATTTAAGTTAGATAGTAGTGACTGTTGGATGACAAATCCCAGCTCACATTCAGTTGAGAGTCTGATATTATGATTGAGTGTTAATCGGGTTGAATGTGCTTACTTTTAAATCCAAGCCATGCTTAGTTTAATAATAGCTTCCCTTGGACCAAAAGTGGTATTTAAATAAAATGTCTAATATATTAATTATTTTTAAAAAAACATGTGATTGTGCAGCACAATTTACAGATGTGACTGTTTTAAAATTTTTGTCTTGGGGATTCAACGGAAGATTGAATGATTTTACTTACTCAATTATCTCTCTTCTTATATGCCTTTGTTGGGAAGACCAAAATTTAACTGTATTTCTTGGATATTCTATCCTGTGAAGGTGTGAAGGCTCCCAATCTGCTCCCCGGTGGAAAAGATTTCCAAAATGGAAGGTGTAGACATGAAAACTGTGGTCATGATCATCCTAATTCTGTAGAATGTATAGAATGTGCTACCTCAAGTTCTAATGGTCATGGTGCTACAATTTCCATTGCTCAATCATCTCCGGACATTGATTGTGTTAAATTGCTATCTGGAAGTGATTATGCACCACCAACTAAAATGAGGAAGTTAGCTGCAGAGCGTTCAGAGCCAAGAAAGTACGTAAACCTGTGTTATGGTTTCTCTCCATTGTTTTCCAGAAGCTTCTGTTGATTTTCCTTATAAGCATTACTTGATTTATGTTCTTCTCATTGTTATTACTATCAGTCTGTGGACTTCACTTTAGGACGCATTTTGAGTATCAAAAGCAGAGACTTGTGTCTGCTTTTGGTATCCTTATTTGAAGTGTCCATAATTGAGGCTGTGAATTTATTTTGACAATTCTCACAGTTCTTTAATTTTTGTTTGTCAGCCGTATGCTCCTGCAGAAACGACAGTTCTTTCACTCTCATAGAGTTCAGGTAGTTATTGATTTTTAAACCCGATAGCAGTTCCAAATTTTGTTTCTCCATCAGTTTGCATTTTTTGTAGGCTTAATTCTGCTTTTATTTCTTTCACACCACAATCTGCTGTCAACTCAAATCTTTTATTTCGCAACAGTTTGAAACTTAAACTATATGTTTCTTTATCCATTGCGAAACTTAGATATACGTGAGCTGTAATAATCCTTCTTTTAAACAATTGGAGAGTATTTTTGTCATTATCTTTCCTGTTTTTGTTTATATACTTAGTTTGCTTATGGTTTGTGAGCTGATGAATTTCCATCTTTATTTATAAATGCATTCTATTCAGTAATTAGCATGTACCCCTTGCATGTATTTCTTTTTTGGTGTTGAGAAGTGGTTTTTGTGGGTTTTGTGCTTGCAAAGACTGAATTTGCAGCTTTTTTTAGCCCCCGGGAAGTAGCACTACTGTCGTAGTGCAGTTATGCAAAAGTGGTTGTATTTTCTATAATAAGTGACCAAACTGAGTTGTAGTTACGGTGTAACTGAGAGGGACCCATTGTTAAATTATGGTGAAGGCTTTTGGATAGAGAATTATGTGCAAGGGACCTTGATGGAGGAGCCAAGTTAAAAATTCAGTAGTCTTTCTACTTTCTTATGTAATAAATGCAGATTAGTCTGCAAGTTCTTTATGTTCGAGTCTCTCTACGTTACAATTTTAACGTATTAGGTGTCATAGATTAGTCTTAAGAATTCCTGAGTATATTAATGTGGATCTTTCCAGATTCATGTACCAGTTAGCCTATAAAAGGGCTACTTTGTATGCTTTACTGAAGTGTTAAGTGAAAATAAATTCTGGATTCCTGCTTGTGTGTGAGGCATAACAACCTTGGAGTGATTCCAAGTCACCTTCAGTGTGAGGCTGAAGGCCGGTGTGTTGCTGGAATTTTTTTAAATTCTCTATTCGACTGATTCTAATACACCTTTGTTGTGAAGCCAAAGGCCGGAGTGAGTCCGGTTCTCTTCAATATTCCTATCTATTTCTACTGTCCTACATCAGACCTCTTCAATATAACGTTAGTGATTGAGCCTTTAGATAGCAAACATGGATTACTTTATATGCTCTGGTTGTGAATTTTTATTGTCTTGCACATTCTGCCATAGTTTTTTAAAAACACAGTTTATTGTAACCGCTGGTGTTTCTAAGGTAGCTTCTTGGAAAAGTGAAATACCCAATGTTTCTGACAGCTTCATTACATTTCATTTTATGCTTTTGCCTAACTAAGTAACTAATTGTGTTTCAGAAATAAATATTTGAATATTTAAATGAAGATGTGATTACTTCTTATATGCAGTTATCTTGAATAGATTCCTTAGAGCTAATTCATCAACTACAACTACAATATATACTTTTCTACATTGATGTACAGTTCTAGTTGCAATTAGAAATTTATGCTGTGCAAGAAATCTATATTATTGTAAGGTTATTCTGTATGAATTTTTCTTTCTATATGAAGCCCATGGAGTTAGAGCAAGTATTATCAGAACGGGATAGCGAAGATGAGGTTGATGATGACATTGCAGACCTTGATGATCGGAGGGTATGCTTAACGATTCTTCTAGATTGGGTTTGCTTATTGTACATTGATTCATGTTGCACAAGATAAAAAATTCTACTTGTGATGATTGCTGTTTAGTTCTTTCTTGGCTCAATTATAAATAATTGAATCTAGTTTGTTTGGATATCCCTAGTTTTTGTTTGAAACTAGGTGTTTTAATTACCCGACTTGCTAAGAATAGAAAGATCCGTCCTCAAGTATTCTAACCGTTTGATCACATTATCTGAAAACTTAGGCCTTTCCTCCCATAGTCAATTGGTTTTGGGTTGGATGCTCCAACAATAACATTGCTGAAAATACAGTAATAATCTGTGTGCTTGGTTCAATTTTACAACACGTGCTCTACGTCTTGTGCTCTACACTTGAAGGGGCCTGTTAAGGAAATAATAATCACGCATCGGATGCACTAATAAAGCTAGCATTACAAACATAAGATTAGGGTCTCTCTACTCACATCTAATTGGTTTTGGGTCCAACGATATTATTGTGAGAACTGAAAATCTAATAGCACATTGTTATGTTGCAGATGCTTGATGATTTTGTAGATGTTACCAAAGATGAAAAGCATCTTATGCATCTCTGGAACTCATTCGTCCGAAAGCAAAGGTAGTCATCTCTTGCTGCTTTCGGCTTTCTGATATTGTTCAAACTTTATAGTTCTCTCTTATTCTTGTTCTACTATCCTGTTACTTCTCCTTCTGTATTGTATGTCAAGTTGATGTGAAAAAATGGTGGCATCTTTAACTTCACATAAGTTTGTTGGGATTTCCTGTAATGACGAAGATGCATTTTCAATGTGGCAGTGTGCTAGCAGATGGTCATGTTGCCTGGGCATGCGAGGCATTCTCAAGACTTCATGCACCGGAGCTAAACTCCTCTCCAGATCTTTTCTGGTACCGCTATTGCATTAGTTTTCCCTAATTCCATAATTAATGGTACAGTTAATAAAACATAATTCCCAAGATAATCGAACTTTTCAAAGGTAGAAGCACAGAATCAAAGGGGTTGAGTAATATTTGGAAGGATTTGTGCATGTAACTTTTATCTTTGTGGTACTAATTGATGTCATTCGTTGGATAATTGCGCGAAATTTATCAAATGCTCACTAACTCAGGTGTTGGAGGTTATTCATGATCAAACTTTGGAATCACGGTCTTCTTGATGCATGCGTAATGAATGGTTGCAATATCATTCTTGACGATTACAAACACAAGGGATCAGAATCATCAGATGCCATGACAAGTTAAAGGAAAGGCGATGACTCGGCTCTAGATGGTACATAGTGAGATGGAGGATGCTAATCATGCTACATTTAATGTTCTTTCTCCCATTGTTTTCTTTTTATTTTTAAATTTTTGTAACGACGTTTGGACCAGAAACGTAACTAATCACATTTCTTCATAGGAGGCTCCGTTACCTTCTTGATGTAGAATACATTGTTTTAAATTAGTTATTAAGATCTTGTTACATGTGATATCGTCTTCCCTGTCTTTCTCCTCGACCTTTTTGTTTTGTCTTGATTAATTTTAGTATTTGTGACGACTGTTGTTGTACTAATTGAATGTTGTAACTAATTACAAAGAATGACATTACAGAAATTTGCTGTAGGGGAGAAAATGCAGGAGCAAAGAGAGTAAAGACTGTTAAAATGTTTTTATTTTATGTCATTTTACTTTTTTTTCCATGCAACAATATATTTACACTAAATGAAGGAAAATAAATTAATATCGAACTCGCTATTTCCAATATTCGAACATGATAAATCTTACTTATAAGTGAAGAGGAATACCACTAGACCATAGTATTAAGCGGCAAAAACTGTTTAATCACAGTAAGAGCGGTACAGAAAATGCCTTGAGCCAACGTGCAAGTAGCGGGTGAAGCTCAAATGATCTTCAACAAACAGGTGTATATGTGTACACAAAACCGACTCCTTGCTTTGTTCTTCCAGTGCCATTTTCTTGAACCTTAACTGTGTACTGTGTACCAACAAAGTTGAAACACCCAATTCATTTGAATGCAATCTTTTCTGTAGGCTGCTGGTAGCCCCAGGAAACATCACTGTTTTGCAGCCGAGATTAATTCCTTCCAAATGTCCCAACCCGTAGAGGAAAATCCGAATTTACCAGTCGACATTTCAACCGCTTCTGCAGCCGATGGAATGACAAGATCTTTCACCCTCAGAATGCGCAGAGCCTGAAAAATAGATCAGTATGAGGATTTTCTTCACAATACCGCTCTATCACAATCACGAAGGAGAGTTATTTAAGTGAAGAAGAGTATCAAAAGTGTTGTAAACTATTAAGCAATAGCATGTAAAGATATCTCTTTTTATAGATCGACTTGTGTAACAACCTACAGATTCAGTGGCGACGAGTAACTTAGGGAACACCCCTTTTTTCCTGTAGCTCTCTTGGGTTGCAACGAAGGTCATCTCTGCCATCCTCGTTCCATGCATCCTATAGTACATGAATCGTCGTTTTGGTCTGCTGCTGTTGTTCGGGGCTTTGATGTAGTTGAATCCAAATTGTGGTGCAAATTCAATGTGTTCTAGCCATGCCTCCTTCAAGCAATGCAGGAGAGAGTTTCTGTTGCTCTTGACCAACATGTGTTTGTAAGGCCTTCTCAAGTCACTTTTAGCATGTACCTCAAAATCCCACACCGTAATAATTTTGTCGCAGCAAGTGCACAAAATGCCAGCCCTTGTTATGGTTCCCATCAACGATGTCTATATGAAGGTCGAGCTCGTGTTTTTTTTACTAGATATGCTACCCTTCCAAGGACGATTTCGTTTTGGCCTTTGCAACTACAAATTCCCATTTGAGCTTGCAACTACAAAAAAAAACTATGAAATTAAATTTGTTAAAGAATAAAAAAAAAATTGATATACATTTTTTAAAGATAATTTTGTATCATTGAACGGTAGAAAAATAAAGTAATGTATATAAATATATACATGCCTTTTATCCAAAGGGATCCTCGTTTTTGGGTAAAAACGGAGACTAGTTGTATGGCCCACTTCACGTCGAACTTCAATGACATGAACCGTCTATTTTGTAAGTCTCGATTCATAGATCATCCTTGCAAAAATTTAATTTAATCGGAAATCATTTGCCTATTTAGTTATCACGATGAAATTTCATTGTTTCTTATAAAATAAAGTGTTTGTCAATTCCTTTGAACTCAATTAGATGTCTCAAATATTTCTGATTTGGCTAATATTTTGCAAAGATGATCTATGAGGTCCAACTTAAAAAATAGATTGTTCAGATCATTGAAGTTCGTTGTGGTGTTGGCTCCACAACTAATCCCCATTTAAAAAAAAATGGGAACCCCTTCCTTTAAAGGCCTCCTATATATATACTTATAGAAATCAAGAAAAATTTCATAATGATTTTATCACATAACTTGAATTAAATCATGTTAAAAATAAATTCAAAACTTTTATTTATATAATTTTTTGCTTTATCATGAAAATCTAAATTCCAAAATAAGAAGCCGAACTATGAAGTAAATCAATCTTGAATCTTCTTAGAATATATGACATATCAAAAAAATAAAAGGTAAGAAAGAATTACCTATACTAGCTTAGAAGAACGTTTTTCAAGATCCTCTAATGCTCTTGCTTTCCGGCGTCTCAAATGCCCAGCAACGATAATTAAAATAATACAATAAATTTTTTTTTTAGAAATCTCAATTTCAAACCTTGAGTTCTAAAGATTTGGTTGAAGATTTTTATTTTTTATTTTTAAAAAAGATGAAGTTGCGCTTCAATAGTGGTAGGTAGAAATGATATCTGATAAGTAAAAACGGTCAAAAACTTGTTTTAGGGAATAGTGAAACACTTGGCAGGAGTAAGAAATTGCAACTAGACCTTGCTTAGTGTCTCGCATTAAAGACTTAGAAAAATGCAAAGTATAAGGACTAAAAAGATAAATAAATTTAAGGACTAAAATGAAATTCAATAAAAGTTTAAGAACCATTGATGCATTGTTCAAAAAAAAAAAAAAAAAAAAAGAAGACGAAACACATTCTACTACCTAAAGTAAGTTTGCGAAGACAATGTGTTTCGTGTTTTTTTTTTCTTCTTTAAATTAATTGCATCAATGGTTCCTGAATTTTTTTCTAAATCTCACCTTGGTCCCTATACTAGTTTTGAATTTTTTTAGTCCTCAAAATTTGCATTTTCTAAGTCTTTAAAATAACATACACTTAGCAGCGTTTAGTTGCATGAAATTTCGTATTTGCGCCCAACATTTCACTATTCCCTAAAACAAGTCTCCAACCATTTCTACTTATCAAATACCATTTTTACCGTTGAAAAACAACTTCGCCCTTTACTTTAGGAATCTTCTATCCCTTTCTCAAATCTGAAAGTTTGAAATTGAGATTTTCAAGATTTTTTTGTTGTATTCATTGCTTGACATTTGAGACGTAAGCAAGAGCATTATAGGATCTTGAGTAACGTTATTCTCTAAAGCTAGCTATTTGTTTCTTACTTATACACTTTGATATTTCATAGATCTAAGAAGATTTGAGATTGATTTTCAAAGTTCACCTTCTTGTATTTTAATTTAGATTTTCTTGATTAAAGCAAAAGCATGACATAAATAAAAGTTTCGAATTTATTTTTAACATGATTTTAGATAAGTTTTAATGGTAAGATTGTTAACAAATTTTCTTTGATGTATATATAGATTTGGTTTTCCTATCACTCAATGATACCAAATTATTTTTAAACAAAGTTTATTTAATTTTGTTCTTTTAACAAACTAAAATTTATAGTTTTTATTTTATTTTATAGATTCAGTATATTTTTATCTTTATATTTGTTTTCTATATGGTCTTAAGACTTAAAAATCAAAATCATTTATTGGGAGGGAAAAGAGAAAATCAAACTAAGGCCTTATTTAAACCATGTTTATCGATTTTATTATTGTTTCATAACAGAAAAGGTCGAACAAATTTTGGGTTGCAACTGCTTTCATGGAGGGCAACTAGAAAACCATATGGGCGTAGTTTGTCAATTACATTCTTATAAGATGCTTGCCAATAGGCAATAACCTTGAGCTTCCGATCAAATTACTCCAAAAATTGCAGACATAAACAAACTGAATGATACATGTATTCTTACAAGGATGTTGACCAGGATTTCTTCAGGAAGGTACTTGGAAACATTGTCGTCTGAGTAACTCATCCTGAGAAACTTGCTTGAATACGCGAACTGCCGTGCTATAGAAGTTTATCAAAATTTTAATTGCATTCTATTCTTGAATTTTTCGACGTTATTTTTCCATTTGTTTTTGTTAATATTTCACACATGTAATTAAATTAGCACAAAACTCAACAGCTAACTTTTAACTGGTATACATTAAGTAACTGTCAAATGTGTTCTTGTAGATTTATATGTATATATGCTAAACTCTGCATACTTGCATATATACCAAGAACGGCAAAAAAAAAAAAAAACAAAAAAAAAAAACGCTCTTCCTTTTTGTTTGATTGTCAATTCAGACTTATTCATCAAAGTTCTTCTCAGTTTTTATACCGCAAATTGTAACAGCTGGGAAGGAAGATTTACCTGATCCATGAAATGTTGTCGTTATCGGTTTTTTTCAATTGTCCATATATTCTTGCTCTCATCTGGCAGAAAGAAATGACAGAAATATCAAATTAATATGTAATATTTAAATATATTATAACTTGTTAACGCTAATTCGATAAACAAGGTTTTTACCTTTTCTGGTAAATCATGAATCCGATAACAACTAAATGAAGCTTGATATTGGACCAAAAATTTCTCCTTGGACTTCCTTCCGTTCATGTTGCAGGTGGTGCATCTGTGTATTGGCCTCCCCTCCATGGGACAATGAAATACAAAGGATATGACTTTGTGCTTCTGATCTAAAAAGCACATACATATCAGACAGAGGATTTTTTTATGAATGTGGGAATAGGCATGAGTTTCTACAGGGCTGGAATGCATATATATAGGTCTCAAGTAATGTTTGCAATTTAAGCACTCTCGATTCGGCTTATGTGTCAAAAGGGACCAACAAAATCTAATGCCATAACCTTGAGTAAATATGGTTGTGGATTCATTTTTACCGCGTACGTACCCTCTATAAAAATAATGGATAATCATATGACATTCGATCTTAGTCACTTTTTCAAACGACAGTAGAAGTCATTTTCCTATCGTTTCTTCAACTTGTATGCATGTAAACTTTATTATTTTCTTATATATTTCTACGTAAAATGATAGAAGCAGAGTTTATATAGGATAACGTTTCAATGAAAACTTACGAGAAAGTGAAGATTTCCTGTAATCTGTATACATGTATAGTAGCTATGAAAGTAAATTGAATAGCCTTCTTAAGTATTTGCACTGCAAACCAATTATTGATATGACAATATCTTATTTATTATAAATTGATGAGTGACTTAAAAATAAGTGAGATGAAATTGGAACAAGGACCAAAGTCACGTATTAGTTATTATCTAAACGGTAAGACTTTTTCTTTTTACATTTTGATCCATCAAGATTTCAAATTCCACCAAATAGTTAATAGTGCTCTTTTCCTAAAGTCGAAGATCTTTTTTTTCAGTTTATGAAATACTCATGAGCATGCATTTCAAATTGATATAATTTAGGATGTATATGGAAAGTGTTAGGTAAAACAGAAAGGAAATATTAATCTTTAATAACATTGCGGCTTATGAATTCTTATACCTAGCTTGCAAAATCTAAATTGGTTTACTCTTGAATTTAAATGGACGATATTTAGGCAAAAATGATATAATTTATCTTACCTACCACTGACCATATATATATGGATTTTCGTATGAAAAATATAAGGTAAAACTAAGAACATGGAAAGAATTATTATGGCGTTAAATTTGTAATTGTTTATTCATCTTGGTTAGTATCCAAGTCGCTTATCATTAATATTATACGTTTTATGGAAAATATGGGGTGTAAGGGAAGTATAGTTAATTTGATAAAATGGAAAAGATAGAATACCGTTCACCGTACCTTAGTGACATTGTGTTTTATACAATATATTCATGCATCTTGGGTTGAAGTTTCCTTAGACTGCAGGATCTGATTTGGTTTTATTCTGCAACTCACGTTGGTCATCGGACCGAAGCTCTTTCATTTATCAACGACTTTATGAGTCGTTTAAATCTGACTGACCCGCACTCCCTTTTTGATAAAGGATTGGTGGAAGCTATGTTGCGGTACTGGATCCAAGATGCCCAGCAAAACGGGAATCTCTCCACTGTGTATAGAGTATTTCATATGTAGTTGAATTTCACGAACCTTTTTTTATAGTTCTGTATAAACATTTTTTAAATATTTTATTGAAATCAATAAATCTAGTAAAAACAATGAATATGATTAAACAAAGATATGTAAAAGAAGAAAAAAGATGTAGTTTATCGGAGATGGATTGTCTGCCCTCCTCTCCCCGTACCCTCCCCATGCCCTCCTGTTTTGTGCGGTCACGATTAAGCCACGTCAACATTTTATATTAATTTTTTTTATAAAAATAATAAGACAAAAAATAAATGTTGACATGGTTTAACCATAACCGCACAAAACAGGAGGGCATGGGGAGGGGAGGGCAGACAATCCATCTCCTAGTTTATCATCTCCCAAGATATATGTATTATGCATGTTCACTATATTTTTTTTTCATCAAATACTAGTATATACACACAAAGTGTGTGAAATTTTTTTACTTTGGTTGTTAAAATTGAAGGAGAGAGGAAGAGGTTGTTTTTTATTTTATTTTTATTTTTTTAAAATTATAGATGATAAACTTACATATAGGTGATGTTTAAAAACAACAGCAAAATTTTGTTTTGTGAAATTACGTTACTGTCCTTAACTTTTTTTGTTATGATAGAAGACAAAAATATATTTTCACCCTCTTTAGTTGACAAAGAGGGTTTCATTAATGTAGTTTTAGATTATTGGTTTTTATAGTTTTTTTTTTCTTTTTAATACAATGGCATATTGAGTCAAAGCAAGGTTCTAAAAGACGCTAGGCGGTAGTCGAGCGCCGAGCTGGGGCCTAGTGCCTAGGGGAATTTAAGTAAATCTATTATATTTCATGTAAATAAGTGTTTGTTTATACTTAAAATATATGTAATTTTTTAAAAAAACTACAAAATAGAATGACATATATATTATGAAGTATTGGAACATAATGAAAATATGGGGAACAAGCGTATAATGTGTGTTTATTTAAGTATTCCACAAGTTTTCAAATGAAAGTTATCTATTTTCTTCTAAGTGAGTCACAACCTAGGCGGGTGCCTTGGTGGGTTTGGGCGGGCTAGGTGGGTTCCTAGGCGGTCTAGGCAGGTGCTTCAGCAGGTCTCGGCGCCCTTTCTTAATTTTCAAAACCTGGACATTAATTGGGTAGTGACCAGCCGCCTAGCTCCTAGGCGGCGCTAGGCGGGAATTTTTAGAACATTGAGTCAAAGAGGTAGGGAATTTGAGGAAATTAACAATTTACCTTGCATTATAGTTTTTGTTTTCCTTTTTGTGATTTTTTTTTTGCTTTTTGTATTTTAATTTTTCTCATTACTTTTTCATTTTCATATGAGTGATACTTTAAATTATTTTCATTTATTAGGAGAGAATCAAAGCCAATTTTGAGAATTTTTGAGGCTGACAGCAATGGCAAAAATATGCCCTAACCTCATATAAGATTTTTTTTTTTTTGTTTCACACGTAAGACTTTGATAAAATTTAACTGAGAAAAACCCTTCAAACTCTATGATTTAGAAACACGGGATAACTAATTTATTTTTTATTGAGAGAGAACCAAAAACCCTGAGCTTACAAGTAGAGATGATAAGTTTTGTTTCCCCACTATCTGAACTTTTAAAGTGTTTTAATATAAACCATGACGTGTTTTTTTCTTGTTTACTAACGTTGTCAATATGCCACTAAAAAAATAATCATATTTTTGAATCTTTAATTAATATGCATAAGCAATGAATGAGCATCAAATCAAACCTAGTATGAGTAAGGACATAGATTCTTCAATTTCTTGAAAACCAGTGCTAGGGAGACCAGACCAAAATTTTAAACCAAATTTGTAAACTATATGATGTGACTGTTGATGATTAGATTATTATTTAAGTGTTAATTAACGTGAACTATCTCATGACGTTCTGAACCCAGCCCACGTACCGCTTTAATGGGCGAACAACCCAGCTATTGGTGACACGTCAAATGATTTACAAATTTGGTTTATAATTTGATCTACCTAGCATTACTCTTTGTTGAAGGCTTGAATTGAAATGAATGTCTAAAAACTGGAATCCACATAATTACTAGCTAGTAATTATAATACAACAAGAGGTAAAACAAAATTAACCAAATAGAAATTCATAAAAATTGAAAAGAATAAAAATGCATATAGCATTTCAAACTCAGGACCCTATGTTAATTTGAACAATAAAAACCACCATGTATGGTTAAACTTCTTGATAGTTGGACCAAATCTTATAAGTTTATACTCTTATGAAAGGAAATCAATAAAAATTGGAAAGTAAAAAAAAAAACGCACATAACATTTTGAACCTAGCACCTCTTGTTAATTTTAAATGGAGAACCCACCGCTTCTAGTTAAAATTTTTAATTATTTGACCAAATTTTAAATATTTATACGTTATCAAAAGAAATTCGTAAAAATTGTAAAGTAAATAACACACCTAGCATTTTGAACATAGGACCTCATCGTTATAATTATAAATTTTAGGAATCACCACTTTTGGTTTAACTGTTTGATCTTTTAACCAAATTTTATAAATTTATACTCTTATAGAAACATATATGAACATACTACCCTGATAATTTTGGTGCCCCCGAGTTTTTAGGCCAACTCGCCCTAGGCTAGGGCTGGTCCTAGAGAGATGATATTGGTTAAAACAATTATGCTTTTAACTACACATTTAAGTTCGAATCTTCATTGACGTGTTTTGAATTAACCTAAGTAGAATAACACTTGAATAAGAAAAATTTATCTTCGATAAAATTCAAACTCAGATATAACAGACGAACATGCTAGATACAGGGTGATGCTATCCTTACTCTTTTTAACCTCTCACACACCCCTCTCAATTAAAGGTCATTGAATCGAATAAATTGAAAAAAAATTAACAAATATTCGTGGAAGGTTTAAAGGACGTGTGAATAGCACTGCCCCGGATAAATCTATTATATATTAAGTGAGAGGCTCACGGATGGCGACAAAATTTTGGGGTCACCTCATTCGACAAAAAGAATTGGGTAAATGACAAAAATCTACCTCAACTATTGGTGTCACGACACTTTCATACCTCATCTTTTAAAATTGACAATGTCATACCTCATCTTACAAATTTGTGCCAATGTCAGACCTCCGTCTGTTTTTCTGTTAATTTCTTTGTTAAATGCTGACGTGGCCAAAGATAAGACCCACTTACTAATCCAATTGGATTAAAAAATAATTAAATATATTTTTAATAATTAAATATTAAAAAATTAAAATAAAATTATTTTTTTATATAAAATTGTGGGATCCACCCTCTCTCTCTTGCTTCTCTCTCTGGACATCTGTATCCCCAAAACCCTTCCTACCCGTCCTCCATCCCCAACCTTCCTCCCTTCACCCTTTTTTCCTTCCGCTCCCCATCTTCCCCAAATTCAAAACCAGAACCACCCAACCTAGATCCCACCCCACTCCCGTCTTCTCCGTCTTCCCCGAATGTTTTAGACCACACCCAGATCCGATAATTCGTCGACCCGGTGTACACCGTCCCGTCGTTTGACACCGCCAACGCGTTCAGGGCGTCCTCGTGCACCTTGACCAACTCGGCGCAACATCCACCCTCTTTCTCTCTCTCTTATTTCTCTCTCTGGACACCTGGATCCCCAAAACCCTTCTCACCCGTCCCCCATCCCCAACCTTCCTCCGCCTTACCCTTTCTTCCCCCTGCTCCCTGCTTCCCCAAACTCAAAACCAGAATCACCTAACCCAGATCCCACCCCACTCTCGTCTTCTCCGTTTTCCCCGAACGGTTTGGACCACACCCATATCAAACAATCCGTTGACCCGGTATACATCATCCCGTTGTTCGACACCGCTAAAGCGTTCATGGCATCCTCGTTTGATGCAATAGAGATTTGAGTCCCGCCAAATCTTCAGGGTGCTATTAATGGTGATGTCGATGATAACGTCGATGTGTTGAATCCAGAGGCATTTCTCGTAGCCTGATGCGGCGTAGAGAAGGTTGTGGTTGATGGCGAGGCAGGTGATTGAGAGGGAGGGGCGGTGGGGCGGGAGAGTGGCGAAGTAGAGGTGGGAGATGGAGAGGTCGAGGGGGTCTAGAGGGGAGATTTTCTGGATGGAAAAGATATATGGCAGCGTTTGGAGGGAGAGGTTGTGCAGAGAAGACGGGAGTGGGGGGAAGAAAGGGTGAGGGGGAGGAAGGTTGAGGGGGGGACGGGTGGGAAGGGTTTTGGGGATGTAGGTGTCCAAAAAGAGAGAGAAGAAAGATAGGCAAGAAAAAGAGGAGAGAGAGGGTGGATCCCACAATTTTATATAAAAAAATAATTTTATTTTTAATTTTTTAATATTTAATTATTAAAAATATATTGAATTATTTTTTAATCCAGGTGGATTAGTGAGTGGGTCCTATCTTTGGCCACATCAGCATTTAACAGAGAAATTAACAGAAAAACTGACGAAGGTCTGACATTGGCACAAATTAGTAAGATGAGGTATGACATTGTCAATTTTAAAAGATGAGGTATGAAAGTGTCATTCGACCCATAGTTGAGGTAATTTATCCAAAATAATTGGACCAAACTGCCCCTCAACCAAAAAAATTCAAAACCTGCCCAAAATAATATATCAAATCATGCAAGAGTATTTTGGTAATTTGGTCATAATAAAATAAAAAGTAATGGGTTGTTGGACAAAAAAAAAGATTACAATAATGTAAGGGATTCCATTTGTCCCCCCCCCCCCAACTCCCTAAGAGCAAGTCCAGCGTTGTTGGTTACTCGGGGGACGGGCGAGAGAAAAGGGGCCTGAGGCTCTGTGGACTAGCTCCAGCGTTGGAGAGCCCGAGTGGAGGTGGAGGCCTGAGCTCCGGGCTCGTGGAGAATTGTCAACCCGAGAGCCTGAGGTCCTGTGACGCCAGCGCTGACGTCAGCCTGGCGTCAGGCCTTTTTTAATTTTTTTTTTTCTGTCAGGCGCATGCACCTCACTCGCGCGTGGGGGCGCGTCGCCGACAAAAAATAAGAAAAAAATTACTTTTTCAGTTACCGTTGGGAAGCCACGTGGCTTCCCACGGTTCGTTCGATCTCAACGGATCTTTAATTTGGACCATTTGATCTCAACGGTAAAAAAAAAAAGTCTTATTTAATATCCACCATTCGATCTGAGATTAACAATGTATATTAATATGCTTTATAAATAAAAAAATAAAAGAAAAAATAGTTTTAAAATTAAGAAAAGTTACCGTTGTGACATGTGGCACAATCTGGAGTGTTGGAATTCAAATTTTTTTATATCCAACAAGAGATATTAATTAGTTGAATAAAAATTTTAAAAAAATTGTAAAAAATTCAAAAAAAAACTGAAATTTTTTTTAAAAAAATTGTTTTTACTTTTCTATAAATACCTTCTTATTATCATCTACATTACACAACAATTTCATATTTTCTCAACTACTTTCAATCACATTCCTTTCTTTGTCTCAAAGTTTCAATCCATTTTTTTTCAACAAAATGACCACTGGTGCAGGTACGAATTAGTCGCTTCTTGAAGATGTTGCATTGTGTACTAACTGGGTTGAAGTTACTCATAGTTCGCTTACGGGTAAAGAGATACAGTTGCGAGAAATGTGGAGTCTTATTCATACCAATTATCTTGAGAAAATTGATGGGAAAAGAACCAAATAATCGATGTCCAGTGGTTGGAAATTACTTAGCCAATCGTTTAGTACGTGGAGAGACGCCTTGGCACAAACTAGTAGTAATATTCGAAATGGGGAAAATTACTCGGATCAGGTAACAATATATTATTTACATGATACCCAAATTTACATTATAATTATTTGTTTGTATTATTTATTTGTTACGTACTTACATTATAATTATTTGTTTGTATTATTTATTTGTTACGTACTTACATTATAATTATTTGTTTGTATTATTTATTTGTTACCTACTTACATTATAATTATGTTTTTTGTATTATTTATTTGTTACTTATTTTCATTATAATTATTTCTTCTCCCGCATTGTGTAGGAACTTCAAGCACAAGCTTGGTACGCTGTCAAAACCAAAAGCAAAAATAAATCATTCAACCGGTGGGAATGTTGGAATATTGTCAAAAATTGTCCTAAATTTAGAGTTGTGCCAGTCGGTCCAGAAGTGCACATGAACAGCACCCCTCTACACTCTACACCCGATCATGTCTCGCATGTTCATGAAGATGATGCAGAAGAAGTGCCCGAAACGCCCCTCCCTAAACAAGCGTCGGGTTCGACCCGTTATCCAATTAGGCCTCAAGGTAAGAAGGCTTCAAAGAGAAAAGGGAGTGCTTCCAAGAATGATTATGCAAAGTTCATGGAAGAACTTACTCACCAAGGTGAATTGACTTTGGCGAGGAACTGGCGAAATATGAGGCTGATAAGGTTAGAGAGGACGCAAAAGCTGCAGCTATTGAGATAGAATTTCAGGCTAATGAGAGAGAAAGAGAGCTACTTAGGCAAGAAAGGGAACATGTTTGAGAAGAAAGACGGGCTCAACGAGATCATGAGATTATGAACACGCCTTTAGAAGGGAAGTCTCCAAATTCTAAATTTTTTTGGAAGTCAGAGAAAGCGGACATGGTGCAAAGGAGGCGTGCAAGAGAAGCGAGAGCAAGCCAAGATGGTCCTAGCACCACAAGAGAAGATCATCCTAGCACCACAAATTGGTTAAGTGATGATGAATAGAGTAGTTTTTGTAATCGGAGCCCATAATTTTTCAATCACTTTGGGTTGTAATTTATTATTTATTGTTTGTATTATTTATGTTGTTTCCAATTTATTGAATATTTGTGATAACCCGTTCCAAATTTTACGTTTTTATTTTATTTTAAAAGCGTGAATTTACGAAAATGCCATAGAGACAAAGATTTTGATTTATGTTGACCATCGTCTAGAGAGACGTATGACTTATTCTTTTAACATATTCTCGTAGTACTTGTTGGTGTGAACGCATAGACGAAAGCCGTTTGCGAGTCCGGATTATAACGGTATAGTTATGGAAATTTGAAATTGGTTATTTAAATATTTGAATTCCCACCTTGTGGGATTAGTGGACCAATTGAATTAAAGGGACAAGGAACCAATTAGAAGAGAGGAGGAAAGCCTGCAGCCAATCAGAAAGAAAGAAGAAAAAAAAAATATGGGAAAGCTTCCCGTGCACCCGTGCCCGACCTGTGTGACCACCCATTTTTCAAGGCCGATTCCGGCCAACTCCGATGGAATTTTTCGACGCCACCACCACCATCTTGAAGCTCTCATTCCCCTTTACAAAACCCACCCAAAAACCACCTTGATTAACCACGGTATGTGGCGGTTTGAGGCCACGAAAGTTGGCGGTTCTCACGTTGCTTCGGGCACCCTTTTTGATTTTCCGAAAAATCGGCAAAGTGATGGCCGATGCCACCACGTGGCCTTTGTAGCCCATCATCCCAGGAGTAAAACCCAACCAACCTTGACCCAATTGGACTACTGTAGAAGATGAATCGACACCGGGAAGTTTTAGGCACCCGCCGGCTTTGTGGGCAAAATTGACCATCTTCCGTCCACTTTTGGACTTCGTGGCAGGTATGAAAGTTGCTCCACTCACTGAGATCTTCATTTATGTGAAGTTTGAGAATTTTTGGAAATAGTTGGATTTTCCGGCGAGTCGGGGCGGCCGACCACCACTTGATCGTTGGAACCTAAATTCGTTACGATACGTCACTGAGATCTTCATTTAGGCTATGTCGAATGTATTGAATTCAGTTTTGTCATTTGAATGACGTAGGTTGATCGTTGGAACCTAAATTCGTTACGATACGTCACTTGATAAAAATGTGAATTGACGATCCGACCGTTGGATCGTCACCAAAATTGGATACATTATAATACGTAATATTTAAAGATCATAGGAATTTATGGATCGGGAATCCAACTTACGGATCTTCCTGAATTGGATTTGTAAGTTAGTAAAATAAATGTTCACGGCCACTTGTTTTAGGCAATTGGCGGAGATCTAACCGTTGGATCGTAATGAAATTTTATTATGTTATTCTAGAAACATATTGTGGATCGTTGGGAGTTGCGGATTGGAAATCTGATATGCGGATCTTCCGGGTCAAGTTATTTAGGGTTGTAGACCCTACCGTCGATCTTTGATCGACTATTGACTTGTGGTCAATAGGTCTCCAACTATTTTAGAATGCCGTTGAGGTTGTATTTTATGTGAATTACGTATTCTACAGATAAGAGTTCTGAGATGTGATTTGATAATTGGTCACAGGGACCAATCATTCAGGACGCCTCGATGCGTGCGCTAGAGAATAATAGCGTGGACTCCAGGTGAGTGGATATTTTCCTTTTTATCGTACATATTATTGAGAGTTCTATCGACACTTTTAAATTGATTAGGTATATTACCTTCATATATAATTATTGTGAATGCTTGAAGTATTATATGAACTAAGAATGGCTTGATCCCTGTTTAGGGTACGTAGGCAGTCTAACGAGACATTAGATGCAGCCATAATATATTTGAGACAAAAGCCTTATTTGGGAAATTGAGTAATGCGAAGGAAATTGGTAAAGGCAAGTTTTAGTTTTGTGAATTAGTTAGTTAAATTAGTGTTAATTGGGTTGTCATGGATAATTATCCCTGAAAATAAGTAGTTCGGGAGTAGGGCGTTATTGATTGTACACTTCACACCGTATTGTTTATAATTGAAAATGCTACGACATGGTTGAGTATTAGATTGCATCATGGTATATCTATACGTATTACTTGCATATAATTATTGGGAATGCTTTCAAGTGCAAAGGTGAACGCAGGACACCCAGGTAAGTTCAAGTGAGTTTATGGTATCAGTTGAATCGATTGCGTTATAGCATGACTACATTTATGTGTTAGGCAACTCCGATATTGTCGTACTGGTTGCCATGAGTTGCACATGTTATATTGAGATGCATTGACAGCTCATAAACTTGCACCCTGGTGTTAGTGCTCCCGCCCGTGGGCAAGGCACAATCCTTCACGTGATGTTCACCTCCCGCACCTTACGCTCACCTTGGACTCAAGGTAGGTGCACAGACTTGTTGTACAGACCACTATAGGTGGTTCCGACTCGTAGGTGACCCGCGATTATTCGCCCAGTCTTCACGTGATCGTAACACTTGAGCGTGCTTATTTACACCCAGTCCTGTCGTACAGACCACCAGAGGTGGTTCCGACTCGTGTGCAGGGATGTTTGATGCGTTATAGATTAAGTCGTACAGGTTACTATAGGTGACTCCCGACTTGTATGCTGGTATTGATTGATGAGATATGGATACCTGCACCCCAGTGTTAGTGCTCTCGCCCGTGGTCAGGGCACAGTCATTCACGTGATGTTCACCTCCCGCACCTTACGCTCACCTTGGACTCAAGGTAGGTGCACATGCCTGTCGTACAGACCACTATAGATGGTTCCGACTCGTAGGTGATCCGCGATTATTCGCCCAGTCTTCACGTGATCGTAGCACTTAAGCGTACTTATTTACACCCAGTCCTGTTGTACAGACCACCAGAGGTGGTTCCGACTCGTGTGCAGAGATACTTGATAAGATATGGATAAGTCGTACAGGTCACTAGAGATGACTCCCGACTTATATGTTAATATTGATTGATGAGATGAATACAGTCGTACGGGTCATGTTAGGTGATTCTGGCTGATGTATCATTTTATATTGATTAAGTTCATTTGGCCTACTTGTTAATGCATTGTAGAGTCTATGGACATGGCATACTCGTGGTTTTGACCATTTTTGAGCATAGATGGATATATATATATATATATATATATATATATGTGTGTGTGTGTGTTGTACTGTCATATAGAAAACGATAAGGGAATTACAGTGAGGGGTTATTACTGATAGAAAGGTAATAGTTTTGGGAAGCTTGGTTTTACTGTTTACTCACACTTTTTGTTTTGTACCCCCTTCAGGTTTTAACTGTTAAGTTCGTATCGACGAGGATATATGGCTAATCTTAGTATTGGTGGCTACTTTTAAGGGTATGATTCTTACCCACATTACTTTACTTTACTTATGCTCTGACATCGCATGTGAAATGGGTTCGCTCCCACTCGTAGCACACTCTGGTATTTAGACATTGTTAGGTTCAAATTTATTCACATTTTATACACTATCACACTTTATGGCTTTGTGACCTTCTAGGTGTCAGCCAACACAGCTCAATTTGGGGTCCTAGTGGACATTCCGATTCGGGATGTGTCAATATTTATTCAAATTAATTTGGTAAGTTATTTATACTAAGAGAATATTTATTGAAATGACAAAAACACACCAAATAAAATTACATAAGCATACCGAATAATAAAAAACTCACTAAAAAAATTACATAAACATACCAAATAATAAAACACACCAAATAAAATAACATAAACATACCAAATTAAAAAAAAACACACTAAATGAACATAATTATCTTCAGCTTGTTTCAATGCCCACTGGTGCTCTATCAAGTCAATTTGCCGGGCATTGTGCATGTCTGGCATTTAAAATGCAGTATATCGTTGAATGAGCCTTTCATTGTAACGTCCATCCCTTTGTAATGGCTCATGTTGCACGGGCTCATCGGTGGCGTCATGAGCATAATATATACGTGTTCTTGAATTGTTCATCGTGTCTGGCTCATATTCATCAACGGCTTCATAATCGTACTCATCTTCCACAATCATGTTGTGAAGAATGATGCACGTCATCATGATGGATTGAAGCGACTCTACATCAAACAATCTGGCAACACCCCTGACGATCGCCCAGCGAGCTTGGAGGATACCGAAACAACGCTCCACATCATTCCTGCACCCTTCTTGACAGCTTGCAAAGTGTTTTTCCTTTGCACTTCGCGGACGTGGCACTGTTTTGACAAATGTTGACCATCGCGGGTAAATGCCGTTAGCTAGGTAGTATGGCCCGTCGTACATACGTCCGTTGACCTCATACGTGACTTTGGGTGCATTTCCTTGCAGGACATCGTTGAACACTGGGGATTGGGCAAGGACGTTGATGTCATTTTGAGCTCCCTGGACCCCGAAAAAGGCGTGCCAAATCCATGTATCAAAAGATGCCACTGCCTCCAAAATGATAATTTTTGCTCCTTTTCTGTCCCTATAAGCGCCTTGCACTTGGACAGTTTTTCCACATCCAGTGCATACAATCAATGCTTCCAATCATCCCAGGAAAACCACGCATCTCGGCCTTCTTCAACAGCAGTTCCAAGTTCATGTTTGTAGGTTTGCGGAGGTTCTCAGCGGTGTAGATAGATTCGATTGCTCCGCAAAACCTCATCAAGGACTCAAGAATGGTTGATTTCCCCATCCTCGTTATCTCATCCACTTGGTCTGCAGATGCTCTATATGCAAGCATCCGCAAGGCAACATTAATTTTTTGCTCAGGCAGGAGACCCATAGCACCAAAAACATTATTCTTTTGCACAAAGTAAGAATCATGGTTGCAAACAGTAATCATGATTTTGTTGAACAAATGTCGTTCCATTCTAAAACGACGTCTAAAGTACGTATCAGGGAATGCACTATTAGGGACAAAATAATCATCCAAGAGTTCCATACCTCGTCGTTGCCTGCTTCTATCAAGATTTCCGGAACGGCTGGGCCTGCAGATCTAAGCCATAGCTTGGATGACTCAATGGGAATGTGAGGCTCTACCCATTCTTACTTCGTCATCTCTCCTTCTACGCTCCTTATCCTCTTCCCTCTCATTTTTTGCCCCTGGTGATTAAACATTGCTTCTGATTGGTTAAACAATTCTTCCTCTTCCTGATCGAGTTCCCACATCATCCTTGAGGAAGAAGAAGACATTGTAAGAAAGAAGCAGAAACTATAAATAATGATACAGATTTTTGTGAAGAAGGAAGCAGAAACTATGAATAATGATATAGATCTTGAGAAAATTGGTGTGAGATTTGTGAGGATGGATGTTGGATTATGTGGAGGATTCAGAAATGATTAGGTTGTACATAATGCCACGTGGCATGCTGTCATTCGTTAAAAATCTGATGGAAATTTATCCTCAAAGATTGTAAACAGATTATGACACGTGGCGCGACGTGATTGGTTAATAATCTTATCAGAAATCCATCACCAATAATTGTATTTTCGGATAATGACACGTGACATAACGAGTACGATTAAAAAATTTATCGGAAATCCATCCCAATAATTGTCTTTTTGGATTTTATGACAAGTGGCGCAACGACAACGATTAAAAATCTTATCCGAAATTACAAATAAAATTATTTTGTATTATTTAATAATACTTCGGATAATGACACGTGACTCAACGAGAACGATTAAAAATCTTATTCGATATTACAATTAAAATTATTTTGTATTATTTTATAAATTAAAAAAATACTAATATTTTATTGCTTATTACCAGGGCTATTGAAGTGTAGCGGTGGAGATGCAAATGTTATTGCCAGGGCTATTACTGTTCATTAAGGGCAGTTACTATTCATAAGGTGGATTGAATAGTGCATAGCCTGGGGGGAGGGCTCCAACACTGGAGTTGCTCTAATCTCTCATCCCTCACGTCTCTCCCTCTCTCCTCATTTTCATTGTTTTTCCGCCCGCCTTCCTTTCTCTCTCATTATAAAAAAAAATGTCTTTCGCCTGATAATAATGTTATTAAATTAGTTGTTAAATGATTATTATTATTATTATTATTTTAACAAACGACATTATCTATACTAAGGAGGAGGAGATGGGATAGCAATAATGTGATTCAATTAGCTGTTCATTCAAAATTATTTTCTCTATTTTTAAAAACGTTCAAAACATCTTAAGAGATGTGTAATGCCGGTGATAAAAAAGGTCTTTCGCACGCAGATAATAATATGATTAAATTAGTTGTCAAATAATTGTTTTTTTTCTTTTTTTTTTAACAAATGATGTTATCTACACTAGGAGAGATGGGGTGAGCTTAACCTCACAATGAGCTAACAATAATGTGATTCAATCAATTGTTCATTAAATATTATTTTCTTTATTCTTATTGTAAATTCTATATAGATCGATTTTATTATGTGAATTCATCTGTTTTAATTGGTTTATCAGGGATTTCTTCTAGCATGATCTATTTACTTCAAATATTTAACTTTTTTTTTGTTAATTTATGCATATAAATACATTTCAAACGTAGAAGTCAGCTAAAAAATGTCTTCCGCACTCGCTTAGGCGTGCATGAAGGCTAGTTGTGTTCAAGTTGGACAGGTGGCATGAGTTATTGTGCAATGTCGTCTTGTTAGACAGGATTTCTCCCGACTCCCTCGTTTCTCTCAGCCCATCAATTGGCAAGAAGAGCTGCTCTGGAGTTTGAGCTTGAGCTTCTGAAGGAAAAATGGCGGGCGGTTTAAGAGTCCTAAGTAGGTCACTGAAACATTACAAACCCACAACCTCTATATTTTCAGAGAATTCACTCTATCCTCAATCCAACGAATGGATTTACCAAGCTCGCCGGACTCTGATTTTAGAATCAGCACCGTCACGCACCGTCACCCTCCACCGACTCCCTGGCTTTGATTCCGGTAAGTTTTGGTTCTGAAATACGTTTAAAAAAGTGGGTTATCTCTGTTTATGCCAATTTTCTATGACCCAGAAAGCATTAACCGAATTGGGTTTTGTTTATTTGATAACAGGGATTATTGAGGTTAGGTTGGAGAGGCCGGAGGTGAGAAATGCAATTGGGAAAGATATGCTGAGAGGTTTACAGAACACCTTTGAAGCTGTCAGTAAGGATTCTTCTGCTAATGTTTTGTTGATCCGCAGCAAAGTTCCCAAGGTGTTCTGTGCTGGAGCAGATTTAAAGGTAGGAATTTTTAATTTATTCATTGAATCGATGTTTTGTTTTGGAAGGAGTTTACAGTGGATTAGCAAAGAATTCTTCAAATTTATATTCACTTTGATTGGCTTGAATGAATTATTTGCATATAAGAGTTGTGATATGTACAAGAGAAGATAGTGCTCACTAGTCAAATTGTTCTTGCCTCTTAATTTGATTGGCAGGAACGGAAAATGATGAGTGCATCTGAAGTTCGAGATTTTGTCAACACGCTGCGTGCCACATTCTCGTTTTTGGAGGTTAATCTTCGTTGTTAATTTTCTATAGTTGTTTTGTTATTAAAAAGGCCTGAAAGATGATAGAAATTGAGGAGTTGGTTTTGACACTCGGTGATTTTTAGAGGTTAATCTTTATTGCCACAAATGTTTCAGATTCTGTACAACACTCTTAAAATGCTTTTTTGTTGTTTGGTACATAGTATAACAGTGGGTATGGGTATGTATATGTGAGTGTTCTATAACGATGGATATTGGATGCACATACGTGAGTGTTGTATAATGGTGGACATATGATATCAATATGTAAACGAGCAGACACTCATACATAAACGTGAGTGTCCAGGATATGTTCAGAATTATATTTACTAATTTGATTTCATAACGCTGTTTTTAATTAGCATGGTATGATCATTTAATGCTTGTATGCAGGCTTCCTTGTTTGCTGTTTATACATTAGTACTCCATACATTATTTTCTTCTTCTTGACACTTACTTCTGTTCATAATATTTAGGTACTTTCTATTCCGACAATTGCTGTCATTGAAGGAGCAGCATTGGGTGGTGGACTTGAAATGGCTTTATCATGCGATCTTCGGATATGTGGTAATTCCATTTCTTTAATTATTTATACCGAACCCAGTTATGGTCATTAAACTATCAATCCTTTTAAACTTTTATAATGCCAAGTCTCTTATTGTTTTCCACCATTAATGGCTTAGGAGAAGATGCAGTGATGGGCTTGCCAGAAACAGGACTTGCTATCATTCCTGGGTAGGTGCTAAATTTCAGAATGAGTTCACATTACCACCTATGATTTTCTCCCCAAGAATTGCATATCACCTGCATCTTGTTTGACGAACCCAACATTCTGTACTGTTTCAACTTTTTCTAAGCGGGTTTCATAGCAAACGATTTCTTATAACATAAGAGATGGGTGGGATTTTAATTCCCATTCCAACTGATATTTAGTTTATGGAATTGTGTCGTCCATATTGTCTACATTTTCTGGAAGAACTTCTTTTTGATGATTACTTCTTATTTTACTCTCTTCTTTTATTTATTTTTCTTTATCTCCATTTTTTTTGAAATTATTCATCCAGTGACAGATCAACTCTCTTGATTGCGTCCATTGACAGGGCAGGTGGAACACAGCGGCTTCCTAGATTGGTTGGAAAAGCAATATCAAAGGAACTCATATTCACTGGTAGGAAGATTGGTGGCAGGGAAGCAGTGACAATGGGTATGTGATGTATGTCTACTCAGTAGCTGCTTTCTTTTTGTCCTTTTTTTTTTCTTTTGATGCAATTGTACTTCACTACAGGTTTGGTAAATTACTGTGTTCCTGCTGGTGAAGCTCATCTAAAGGCACTTGAAGTTGCTCGCAATATAAATGAGAAGGTACAGAGTTATTTTATCCACTATTGCGTTCATTTTATACTATTTCATGGGGAATGTTATTGTTGAGAGTATTCTATGAACTGAATTTTCGCCTTCCGATGATAACTACATTCTAACATCTCAATCAAGGTGGATGTCTATAGCTGAAACTTCTCTATACATACAATTTGCTGTAATGACAATGTTTACTACATGCACTTAAAAGGGGCAAAAAGACAGTAAACTAAAGCATAACTTGAAATAGTCATACTAGGCAAAGAACAAAAAGTTACAAGTAATTGTTGCAATCAAACTTATGAAATAGAGTGTTAGCAGGGTCCAATAGCAATAAGGATGGCAAAAAAAGCTATTGATGAGGGACTGGAGGTAGATAAGACCTCAGCTTTGGCTCTTGAAGAACATTGCTATGAAAAGACGTTGAACACAAATGATCGCTTGGAAGCCCTATCAGCATTTGCTGAGAAGCGAAAGCCAAAGTATACTGGAGATTAAGATGATAAACTTGCTATAATTTGTCTGGATAAGTTTCTTGGTTGGGCAGAAATAAACTTGTCAGCAATGACAAATTGACAGGTCAGTAGCGGTCTTAATTTTATTTGATCATAATTTACTATTTTATGAATAGCTGATTAAATGTTTTGTTTGGGTGTCTGTGGATTGAATGTGTTCCTTAGTGAATCTAATAATTGTACTCATCAATATCGTTCCTTTTTACACTTTAACAATCAAATGGTCTTCGCTGAATAAAGGCTCGTTTCTTAGGAAAGTATCTTTACTAAGAAAAGCTTGTTCTTGATTTCGCTCCATTTAGTTTGATGTATTCGGGATCTGATGCTTGAAATTAATGTTGGTGATGAAATAGGATAAATTTATTTTAGTGTTGCCAAAACCTCAACTCTTATTTTGTATAAACATTGCATTCTAGTGGACCAATACTCTGCCATTCCTAGTAGGATCCGTAGACGTAGAATTGGAGTTACCAGCGTATGACACTAACATCATTCCCCACAAAACATTGCTAATGTTGATAATGTTGATAAAACAATGCCTACATTGCATCTAGTCCAAGAGCGTCTATAGAATGTACTTTGGGCTAGCAAACACAACATAGGAAAGTGAAATAAAATAAAATGAGTGTATACTTGGGCTTAGTCAAGTTGGTTGGTTAGTACAATGTGCTCTCTTCTCTCACCCAAATTTGAATCTTCCTCCCTGTAGTTTAGATGAGTGTTGAGAACTTGAGAGTAATCTCAAAACTCGAAAAAAAGGGACCTTGCATGTGCTTTTAAGTGGTTATGCCACTCTCCATAATCCATAATGCCAGTTAATTTTATGACCGAACCTCAACTTTCTTCAATGAGTTTAGTATAGATTCTTCTGACAGTGGCAAAAAGGGAGTGATTCAAGGGATATACTGAAACTGTAAGAACCATGTTTGTGTTTTGTATCATCTTTAGAACCAAACATGCTGAACTTGTTGAACTCATGTATGATATTAGAAATGATCATACAAAACAAAAAGATGGTCCTAAAGATGATACAAAACACAAAGATGGTTCTTAGAGTGATCAGCTTGTAATGGACGTATTGTCATATGAAATGTGGTCAACTTGGCAATGCTTAAGAAAAAACACTTATTTCGTCACTAATACAAAATGTGATTATAGCATTGTTGTTACAAGAATACAAAAATTTCACGTTGAAAAATTGATAAAGTAAATTGTTGTAATATTATGAAATGGTTCTACTCTTAATCGACCTGTTGTCATAAAGCTCCGCCAGTGTAGGGAGGCGTAGACTGGAAAAAAAAAATCCTCCTTGGACTCCAACTAATAAAACCCTAGCAGCTTCTCCCCCCTTCTCTCTCTCTCTCTCTCTCTCTCTCTCTCTCTCTCTCTCTCAAACCCAATTCCTTCTCCACGCCGCTGACTCCTTCCTTAGGCTGGGGTTGGCGGCAACCCATTGTTATTGCTTCTCTTATTTTGTCGTCTATTTCTAGTAGTGATGCCTCTAACCTTTTCTTCCGATGTCTATGGTCGTTGGTTTCTAAGGTCATGGCCTGTTTTCTCGGCGTCCTGCGCCACTTCCCAGCGTTCATTGCTGTTTACCAGCGTTCTTCGCCGTTTTGGCTTCTTCACTGCTAATCCTTGTCTTGCGGGCCTCCTTTTTCAACCCCAAACACTCACACTTTTCCATCTTCTTCATTTTCTCCCCCTCACATGTCTTTCCTTCCACAACCTTTGCCACAACCTTTGCTCAAAAGTAGGAGCAGCTCACCCATTTTTGCCATCAAATCTAAACCTTCCTTTCACAGCTCCACCCCCGACCGGCATGCTGGAAAAACGGGGCCAAGTGTGTTGCGGCTTAGACCAAAGCGAGGGTGTTTTAGATGCCCCCTTAGCCCTAATCCCTTTCCATTTGTTTTGGTTTTTGGTTCTCCTTGTTAGTGCTTGTGTTGGAGGTTCAGATCTGGTGTTTCTTCTCCGGTGTGGTACTTTTGGTGGTGAAATTTGGTTAGGGATTTTTCTCTGTTGCATGTTGGAAAACTTTGTGATGCGATACCTTTGTCGAATTCAATGCGGAGTTGGTTTTCTTTCGGCGGCTACCCTTGTGGTTGCTGGCGAGGTGGTTGCGTCGACAGCTGCGGCAGATTCCTGCTTGTGCATGACATGATTTAGGATTTTTTTATTTTTGCTATTCTGCCCTTTTGTTGTTTGGGCTTTTGGCTTTCCCCAATTGTATTGGGCTTATTTGTTGTCCTTAAGGCTAGTTTGGTATTATTGTGCTTTGAAAAAAAACTACTTCTACTGTGCTGTGAGAATAAGCAGCTGTGAAATAAAGCAGCATAGTGTTTGGTAAACATTTTTTGTGAAAGTGCTTTTGGAAAAAAAAAAAAAAAAAAAAAAGCAGTATGATATTGTTTGGTAAACTTTTATGTAAAACAATTGTGATTGTGTGAAATAACCAAAAAGGGTATAATACTAAATGTGCTATTAATTAATTTTCTTAACAAATAAAGGTGAATTACTAAATATACTTTATTTTTAAAAGAAAAATATTTATAAACTTTATCTTAAATATTAATTAGTATGACAAACTACTTCAATTGAAATATTTTAGACTGAATAGCTAGGATTCATTAGTACAATATTGTTAATGTACTTGAAGGTAGTCTAATTAGATTCATTCATCAAACTTGCCGTTATTTTATTTTTCATGTCTCTATCTCATGTGATCCTTCAACTTCATAATTTTGGTATTCTTCATTATCATCATCACTACTATCGCTCTCTTCACAAAAGTTCTTGGGGTCATCAAAATGACGATCACGTTCAGAATACCTCTGTATGTAGTTATGAAGAGCCATTGTAACAATGACAATCTTCACTTGCTTATTGAACGGGTAATTAGACATATCCCTTAAAATTGCTCATCTTTTCTTCCATACCCCAAAAGTTCGTTCAATGATGCTCCTAAGAGAAGAATGCATGTGGTTGAATACCTCTTTATGACCCGTTGGTTCGGCACTCCTATGAAAGTCCGAGAGATGATATCTTTCACCTTTATATGGTCCCAAATAACCTCTCATTCGTGGGTACCTCGCATCTACCAAGTAATATTTTCCTGACAATTGAAACTTTTGTTTTGTAGTGTAATAATTATACAAAGCAAGTACGTAAAATGTTATAATAATACAAAACAAGTATGAAGATTACCATTTGGAGGCTTAGAAAAGTTTAAATTTGGATTCTGTAGCACGGATAGAAAAACCCTTGTATCATGTGCAGTGCCTTTCCATCCAGCACAAGCAAATGTGAATTGCATGTCAAAATTACATGCAACCATAACATTTTGAGTCGGTATTTCTTTCCTACCAATGTATGGAACTTGATCCGGATGTGGTATTGAAACCTCAACATGTACTTCATCTATAGCACCAATACAATCCTAAAAATAATAACATAGAAGAAAACCGCCAGCCTACACTTCTAGTTTGCGAATAAGTTAGAAGACGAGTCAAACTTTACCTTAAAATAAGGCATGTATCTTGTATCTCTCCTTATTTCTTGGGGAATGCCATGAAACTTCGAATCCATCGGTTTGATAATATCTATTGCCATCTTACATACGATATCCAACATAACACTAAAATATCTACTAATAGTTTCACCAGAATGTTAAAATCTCTCTTGCACTAATCTATTTTTCACACCATGTCCTAACATATGCAAGAACATTCCTAATATTTCAATTGCACACATTATCCTTGAACCTTTCAATCCATAATTAGTTTGCAAGTCATTGGATAATCTATAAAAGACATCTTTGTTCATCCTAAACATTCTATAGCATCGCACATGATTTCCTTGTAGTACTTCCATCAACCAAATATTAGTTGTTTGGGAAGAATTCATACACGGAGTTTTGTGGACATATTTTAAATAATATGTTTCAACAGCTTTTGCTACAGCGCATATAATTAGACCATCCTCCAAATCCTCAACATCATCATCATCATAGGTGTTCATATTGAATATACACTTGTAACATAACACATAATTCAACATTCCACAAGTCATAATCCAACAATCACTAAGAAGTCATAATCCGACATTCAAGAATAATCCAACGTTTAATAAGAAATCATAATCCAACATTCAACATATAATCCAACATTCAATAAACACAAAGTACAAGCAACATTCAACACATAATATTAATGCAAAGTACAAACCACACAGTCCTAATTCATAGTTTTAGCTCCTTATTGTTCTTTGTTGAACATATATTTCAACCAAGTTAGCTGCACTTCAGAATCCTTCATAGTGGCAAACACCTCTCGCTTCTCCGCACTACAAAATAAACATGTAGCAAACAACCATAACTCACTAGGTGGCTCATAACCCGACAATTGTGCAACAGACGCTATCACTTCCGCAATTCAACTCATTGATGAGCCACTAGCGAGTTATGGTTGTTTGCTACATGTTTATTTTTGTAGTGCAGAGAAGCGAGAGGTGTTTGCCACTATGAAAGATCCTGAAGTGCAGCTAACTTGGTTAAAATATATGTTCAACAAAGAACAATAAGGAGCTAAAACTATGAATTAGGATTGTGTGGTTTGTACTTTGCATTAAGATTATGTGTTGAATGTTGCTTGTACTTTGTGTTTATTGAATGTTGCTTGTACTTTGTGTTTATTGAATGTTGGATTATATGTTGAATGTTGGATTATGATTTCTTATTAAACATTGGATTATTCTTGAATTTCGGATTATGACTTCTTAGTGATTGTTGGATTATGACTTGTGGAATGTTGAATTATGTGTTATGTTACAGATGTATATTCAATATGAACACCTATGATGATGATGTTGAGGATTTGGAGGATGGTCTAATTATATGCGTTGTAGCGAAAGATGTTGAAACATACTATTTAAAATATGTCCACAAAACTTCGTGAATGAATTCTTCCCAAACAGCTAATATTTGGTTGATGGAAGTACTACAAGGAAATCATGTGCGATGCTATAGAATGTTTAGGATGAACAAATATGTCTTTTATAGATTATCCAATGACGTGCAAACTAATTATGGATTGAAAGGTTCAAGGAGAATGAGTGCAATTGAAATATTAGGAATGTTCTTGCATATGTTGGGACATGGTGTGAAAAATAGATTAGCGCAAGAGAGATTTCAACATTCTAGTGAAATTGTTAGTAGATATTTTGATGCTATGTTGGATATCGTATATAAGATGGCAATAGATATTATCAAACCGATAGATTCGGAGTTTCGTGGCATTCCCCAAGAAATAAGGAGAGATACAAAATACGTGCCTTGTTTTAAGGTAAAGTTTGACTCGTCTTCTAACTTATTTGCAACTAGAAGTGTAGGCTGACGGTTTTCTTCTATGTTATTATGTTTAGGATTGTATTGGTGCTATAGATGGAGTACATGTTGAGGCTTCAATACCACCTCCGGATCAAGTTCCATACATTGGTAGGAAATGAATACTGACTCAAAATGTTATGGTTGCATGTAATTTTGACATGCAATTCACATTTACTTGTGCCGGATGGGAATGCATTGCACATGATACAAGGGTTTTTCTATCCGTGCTACGGAATCCAAATTTAAACTTTTCTAAGCCTCCAAATAGCAATCTTCATACTTGCTTTGTATTATTATAACATTTTACGTACTTGCTTTGTATAATTATTACAATACAAAACAAAATTTTCAATTGTCAGGAAAATATTACTTGGTAGATGCGGGGTATCCACAAATGAGAGATTATTTGGGACCATATAAAGGTGAAAGATATCATCTCCTGGACTTTCATAGGGGTGCCAAACCAACGGGTCATAAAGAGGTATTCAACCACATGCATTCTTCTCTTAGGAGCATCATTGAACGAACATTGGGGATATGGAAGAAAAGATGGGCAATTTTAAGGGATATGCCTAATTACCCGTTCAATAAGCAAGTGAAGATTGTCATTGCTACAATGACTCTTCATAACTACATACGGAGGTATTCTGAACGTGATCGTCATTTTGATGACCTCAGGGACTTTTGTGAAGAGAGTGATAGTAGTGATGATGATGAAGAATACCAAAATTATGAAGTTGAAGAATCACATGAGATAGAGACATTAAGAAATAGAATAGTGGCAAGTTTGATGAATGTATCTAATTAGACTACCTTCAAGTACATTAACAATATTGTACTAATGAATCCTAGCTATTCAGTCTAAAATATTTCAATTGATGTAGTTTGTACTAATTAATATTTAAGATAAATATTTTTCTTTTAAAAATAAAGTATATTTAGTAATTCACCTTTATTTGTTAAGAAAATTAAATTAATAGCACATCTAGTATTATACCATTTTTGGTCATTTCACACAATCACATATGTTTTACATAAAAGTTTACCAAACACTATCATACTGTTTTTTTTTTTTTTTTTTTTCCCAAAAGCACTTTTACAAAAAAGTTTACCAAAGACTCTGCTGCTTTATTTCACAGTCGCTTATTCTCACAACACAGCAAAAACAGTTTTTTTTCAAAGCACAACAATACCAAACCAGCCTCAACCCCAAACTGGGTCTTAGTTTTGTGCCACTGCCTTTCAATGAAATTGTTTGCTTTCGACCAAAAAAAGGAGCAGATTGATTGACTAGGCGTGAAACGGGTTTTACCTTAGTCCTCTCTAAAAATAGAACTGTTTTTTTTTTTTTTTAATCTCATGCGATAGCACTTAAAACTACCATTTTGTTAACACATTAACGACCTTGAATTTTCTTCAGTGCACATTAAAAATAAAATTTTAAGTTACATATTTGAACAAGAGTCATTAGATCTTGTTAAGTTAAATGATCTAACGAGTCTTGTTCTATTTTAGTCGAAAACTAATGACTTTTGTTCAGATGTGTACTTAAATGTGCACTAGAGAAAACTTCGTAAGGACCTTTAACCTCTTTATTCAAGAATATTCTTTCGAGGCGCCTTCAACACGACACTCCTCAACCATTGTTCCAATAGCCCTCAAGACCACATGAGCAACGCCCAACCCATTACAAGTCTAAAATTCAAAAAAGAACAATTTATAATCATTTTTATTCAAGCAAATGGGGGAGGGAGAAGAATCGAGCCTATAATACTGGATGTAAAGACAAATGGTCTTAACCACTTGAACTAAAGGTCATATTCAATTTTTATTTTTTTATATAACGAGATATTTATACAGATAGATAAAGAAATAAATTGGTTTTGAACTTTCAATTTACTAGATTTGAACTGGCCTTCTTCCTACCATTGGGGTTAAAGCATAAATCCATACACAAATATATTAATGACGTGTTTAGGTATCCGTAATAAGAATAAATATAAGGAATATGATTCCGATTACGGAGTATTCAAACGTTTACTAACTTTGAAAGAATAAAAAAAGTGGTGGAGCCCACATGAAATAAGGGATTCAATTCCTAAAGGTGGTGGAATTGGACTCTATATTGATGAGGTATTTGAATTCCATGAGAGTGAGGGAATCGGGAATGCAAGTTTTCTTCCTATTATGCCCTCTTTATTATTTTTAAAATTTCAATCTGTCATTTAACACTAAGCGCTGGCTGTTTGAATGGTGTTGTATTTTCCCTTCTCCGCTGTTGCTAGAAGTCATTTCCTTCTATTTTTCTTCCTTTCACAATAACAGTATAACACGATTGATGAGGTTATATTCAAACCAGAGCTTCTGATTTTGTATTTTTGTATTTTTTTTGTTTTTTTTGGTTCAAAGAAAATTTGATTATGATTTCAAAACTTGGAGAGTGGTAATTGGAGGATTGAGGTTAAAAATAATAAGACATGGCGGTGCTGAGGAGGTAGGGCATTTTAATATAAGATGAAATAAAACAAAAAAGAATAAGGGCATTTCAGTAATTATATTAATTTTTATTCCGATTTAGGAGAATTAGTAAACAACTTATATGAATTTAATTTCATTCATACTTCAATTTTAGAATATTTAAATAAACAGCTTCAACATAAATCCAATTCTGATTCCTCTTCATTTAAACTCTTCCCCAATTCAATTCATCTTATTTTGATTACGGTTACATAAACGAACAATAAGTGGCATCTATGGGCCATGAAATGGGAACTTGCTCAGAGTAAGGTTTGAGGTGAGTTGATCAATGACTCGTTTGGAAGTGCTTTTAAAATGACTAAAAACGCTTTTGAAGAAAATCTTTTTGACATCAGTCCTTAGGAAAAATCGAACGAGATCTTGAAAAAACCCTTTAAGTATTTCCTGTAACAGACAAATATATGGTACTTCTTCTAAAAAAATACTTAAATTACTTTGAAATCCAAAATTAATTTCACCAAAAATACTTTCAATTATTTCAAAACACATTGTCAAGTGGAAAACCCACCGCCCAAAACCTATATATAAAACCCGGAAGAGCATTTCACAAAATCCCAGATTTTCCAGCTAGAAACCTCACCAAACGAAAAGGCACAAAGAATCTAAAATCGAGTCGTACAAAGAGAGAGAGAGAGAGAGAGAGCAAAAGCCATGGCTGCTGCGGACGAAACCCCGTCGGCTAAGAGATGGCTTCCTCTCGAAGCTAACCCTGATGTTATGAATCAGGTACTTCAATCAATCGCCATCCTTTTCAAGAAAAAATTAAATTACCCGTACTTATTTTGTATTCTTCGGATTATGCTCTGTTTGTTTTCCGAGAAAACGCAGAGCTAGGGTTTGGTGCGAATTTGATGTGGAAAATGGAACGTTTTGATTCTTCTGGAAATTGGGTTCGAGTATGTGATTAAGCTTGTTTGGATCTGGGTAATAATTAGAAATGAATGTAAACCACTCACGGAGAATCTGCTTAGTTGCTGTAGGGGAAAGCAGTTGGCAAATAGATGATAAAGTACGCATCGGTTTCGTTTATACCAAAATTTTTAGCGTTAGGGAGACCCAATTAGTGAATAAAAACTAAACATTTGCTTTTCATAGAAAGCTAAACAAGAATTTGGATTTCGAAATTAAAACGTAATGAGTAGCGAAAATCATTTTGCACTGAAGAGAAGCGGAAAAATGTTTAGCCTATTCTTTCGTCATTTTGATTACATGTACTCTTGTTTGTATGTTATGTTGCAAATTAGATTTATAATTTTCACAAAGGTGATATATTCAAGAAGAGCACCATTTGTACCATTGACCCTTATAATGGTTTTACCTCATTGTGCAAAATACCAAATCAAATGAAAGAAACATATTTGGTCATTGCAGTTCCTTTGGGGCCTGGGTCTTCAAGAGGATGAGGCAGAATGCTATGATGTTTACGGATTGGATGGAGAACTCTTAGATATGGTTCCGAAGCCTGTACTTGCTGTCCTGTTTCTTTATCCTATAACCGCTAAGGTTTTGTCTATTTCCATGAAATACAAATTAATAATTCCGAACTTTGTGGTTGGTGTGGAACTTAAGTTCTCTGCATCTGTCTTTCTTTTGGACAATATGAAATTTGGTTGTCTCCTGATTTGAGCGATGTTTCTGTACTTTTCAGACTGAAGAAGAGAGAATGATGCAGGCAAATGAAAAACAGGTGAGTGATAGGAAATTTGATTGGATGCTCTGTATAAAATGAAAGCCTTTTACTTTTGAGTGGGTTATTGGACTTGTGATCTCTCTGTGCATATATGTGGATGGTGCGCATGTGCATATTCATGCAATGATAGTAACTTTTGAGAGATCAGTTCTGTATTGAAATTTATGTTCACATTCAACCATGTTTTGTGTTTTATGTTTTCATACCTTGCTCACTTATTTTCGATTGTGTTAATTCGTTTTATTTACTTCTTGCATACCTGTTTTTTTTGCTTGGTGTTTCTAATTTACTGATCAAAAGAGAATTTTGTATTCAAATACATTATGACTTGATTTGATTTGAAGTGGTATGATTTAATTAGAATGATTTGGAATGCATATCCTGGCTGTAGGAACCCAAAGGTAATGTTTATTTTATGAAACAAACTGTGGGCAATGCTTGTGGAACAATTGGGCTTCTTCATGCTGTTGGAAACATCAATTCAGAGATCAAACTTGGTAAGTTGTTTACTGTTTTCCTGTTATGGGTGAGTTATGGTTAGAGTTATTCATGGCAGCCTTGCGTTCTCCATACTTGCGGGTGTATGTATTACACACAAGTATTAATAACTGCTAGTGATTTAGAGTGCCGTGTTTTTTGAGTGGCTGCTAGCAAATCTTGGTCTCTTTTGGATTCTCCCCCCTTGACCAGGAAAAGAGTGTGTGTGTGTGTGTGTGTGTGAGAGAGAGAGAGAGAGAGGGGTTTGTCGAAAATTCTTTGGGGCCAATGGTTCCTTTAACTCTTTTTTCTCTCGTATTCCTCTTTCTCTTACCTAACAACGTTTGATCACCTTGCTTTTGAAAATGCCAAACAATTGCAGGAACAATCGGATCAATAGAAGTAAAATGATAATTAAGAATATAGAATACCTGGGGAAAATAGCATACCATCGGAAAGGAGTTTCTTGGTTATTACTACCAAAGTGTATGCCATTCTAGTTTCTAACTAGGACAGTGCATGTTTGTGGAACACCTAGCTGTGGAAATTAGGGATACAGAATTGCGAAACTAGAGAGTTCTAGATACCAAAACTGTTCCCTTAAGTAACTCCTTTGGAGGAATTGAAGCTTGATTTTGTTCAAGTACGCAACCTTGGAAAACATGCTTCCCTGTAGAAGCCAAAATTAATGATTTATTTTCTTTCTGACAATTGCTTACTATTTATTAATAAATGTTTATCACAGTTATTTTTTCCATGTTATCCTCTTTCTCTTTTCAGTTGAGGATTCGTTCTTGGATAGGTTTTTCAAAAAAACTGCAAGCATGGATCCAATGCAGGTTCTATTTTCTTTTCCCTCATATTTTGTCCTTTCAGCTTGACCAATTCATATAGATTCATATTATTCTTCTTGCCTCTTATGTCATCTATTTGTCATACAAATGTAGCGTGCAGCATTCCTTGAAAGTGACACAGAAGTGGAAGTTGCTCATTCTGTAGCAGCCAATGGTGGTGATACAGAGGTGATATATTTTAAGTAGCATAGAATATTATGTAAAGTACCAATCTCTCCACTTTTCTCTGTTTGGTTCAAATGGTTTGTGCTTCACATGTCTTACTCTGTTTCTTTGTAGGCGTCCGACAATGCAGACACTCACTTTATTTGCTTTGCATGCGTGGAGGGTAAGTGCTTCTTCTATATCTGTTCAGAGATGGTTCTTGAAGATTTCCTTACCCTACTGCACGGTTTGTGATTTCTATCTTTTGTTTAATATGTAGGGGAACTTTATGAGCTTGATGGGAGGAAGTCAGGTCCAATCTCTCATGGTCCATCTTCACCAAACAGTCTTTTGCAGGTATTTAAGATGTCATTGTGCCTTCTGATTCAAAATTAGAGGAACAACACACAATCAATGCCTAAACATATCAAAAGTTTAACTGTCCATTTAGTAACCTTTTCTTTTTTTGGTTAAGTAAAGAGAGGGAAGAGGCATAATATCCCAAAGATTAAATGGATGAAGTTTCAAGGGAGAGAGGAAACTATAACTAAAACTGTTTTGAACTGATTTAAAGTTAACGTGTGTGTGTTTTGGAAAATTCAATCATAATAGTTCGATTAGCTATTCTCATGTTTATTTTGGCTCATTTCAAGTGGGAACGTGTTGGCCTTTACCCGAGTCTTTATGTGCATCGCCCATCTGATGACCTTTTGATTGCATAACAGGATGCAGCTAAAGTCATACAGGGCATGATCCAGAAAAATCCCGACTCCCTCAACTTCAATGTGATTGCAATTTCGAAGAAATCTGGTGGGTTTTCTTAAGTTGGAATGCATCCATGTCCTTCATAAGCGGTCAAAAGTGCAGTGGTAGCACTTGATGTACGCATCTTTAGCATAAGCTTACTCAACTTGCGTTAAACTGGTCGTAAACTTTTCTGATTATAACGTTGGTTTGCACTGAACAAGCCTGTTGGGAATATGAATAGAGTTCTGTTTTTGCTTTATTCATGTAGTGCTGATGATCCCGGAAAAAGAAATGAGTGTGTATGATAGATGGATTGGAATTTTGAAACCAAAACCAAACTGAGTATGTTTGATTGTTAGGCGTGAAATGTGTCTTTTGCAACGGTGTGATGGCATGCTAGATTATTAGGTTTTATGATCATTTGCACGGCGTGCTCAGCATATTTCGAATGTATTACCGCATAGAAAACCGCATTGAAAACTGATCCTCACAGATTGGTATGGAACTAACACAAATAAGAGCTGACAGTGAACAAAGATTACATGGTAGTTGTTTCTTGGCCATGAAGCAACCATTGCCGTGTTAATATCTGTTTGATGATATCATTGTGCACCCTGTGTATCGTTGCTGATGTGCTTCCTAGGCCGCTCTTAATGTCGGTTCTTGATGCTTCTAAACCCGCTCGCCAATGTTGAAGCCAGCTGATCCAGTTTGTCAGCACCAACAGGGTGCTGTCCTGTCACATAGTTGTAAACCCAGTAAAACACCATCGCTGCTGTTGCCCCAAACCCTCCCGACATAACAAGCCCGGTATTCAGCAGAAGCATTGCAACTCCTGCTGGTACCAACACCGGGCTGAAGATCACCAGCAACGGTGTTGCTGCCACCAAACCCATAACAACAGCAGTGAGTGTCAAACTGGAGAGGACGGAGAGGGACCCGGAAAAGGTTATGGCAGTGGAGGCCTTGGCCAATTGATAGGAGAGGTTTTCTGGATTTCGAGCCATTGAATTTGATGATACTCTGTCGTTTCTTTGAGGAGCTTGCTGGTTGGGAGGGAAGGGCGTATATGAAGGGGTGGTGAGTCACGTGAGGAGAGGCGTATGTCACGTGTTTCGTGTTTATCTTCAGAACATTTGCATGTGAAGAAGTATGCGTTTGCTCGACACCTATACTACCCTACAATTCCATTGTTATGTTTATCCGGTTTCTGGGAGAAGATGTGTCTCTCTGTTTTGGAAGGCAGCGCAAGTTGGCTGGTTACATCTGCATTTTCTATGGCAGCACTTGCCATGATCCGTGGACCCACCGAGCTCCACGATGCAAGCGTTAGTAGATTAGATCGTTGTCGTCGGAAGAACATTGCTTGGCTCCTTCCTTGTAAAAAAAAATAAAAATTCATCCTTATCTGTAAATCACAAAGTCTTGACATGCATAAACAAGTTGATTATGCACGCGTAAAATTGTGATTTGTTTAGAGTTGATGATAATGGCCTTTGAAGACTCGTAAACAAGCTTGATAATCGCATAAATGTGAAATCTTATCGACACACTCCGACCCCATGTTGACTATGAGTTAGACTTCGTTAGCCGATACTGTGTGGTGACGAAGCCATAAATAAGGTAACCGGTACGTGACAATTAAAATGTTTTGGTTCAATTTTACTAAAAATTTGCAGAATCTCCCCTACAAATACAATAATTCAAAATAAATCTTGCAAGTAAACGCAATTAAAACTCAACTTCCCCGACGGTCATACCAAGGGTTCAACTCTTTTATTCCATGTCACATAAGTTCAGAATTAGTCAACCAACGATATAAGCAAGTAATCATGTGATGTGCAAGTATAACCGTAAATTTGGTTATTTATTAATGCAACTAATAAAAAAGATAGAGAACACTACGTAGGAGAGATGTACTATTGCCAAGCTCACTCGCCGTCACAAGCTGCTACTTTCATCCTACTAGGTCCTTATGGGCGTAAAACAAAGTGTGAACATATCATATCAATTATCAAGTCGAAATCCTTTCATAACATACTAATCCCTGTTTTAGAAAGACCTATATACTAGTATCTACTACATTTACATATATATATATATATATATAGTTGAAAAATACATGCCAGTCACAATAAAAAATCATACATGAGGAACTGCAATACATTTCTAATATCTACTAGTGAGAATACATACACGTGTGTGTACATGGGCGTGTGCTTGTGTAATGCTAGTATCTACTAGCTATCTGTCACACTAGCGTCTACTAGTGAATCTAGCATCTTTTAGAAAATATAACACATGCAAACATCCAATGGCTGAAGCTAAACTATCCTCTATGTATAATACACAATGTGGTGAAAATAAATCACAATATAAACACACATCATTTAAATGTCATCTAATCATCGCAATCTAAAATTTAGTCTCATCTAAGACCAATATCAAGGCATGCTCATGCTAGGGATTTTTACCACCTGCAAATATAGGGATAAAAACACTTCAAAATACTTGCAAGAGTACAGAGTTATCGTAGTATAGCAGTTCAAGCAAGATCGTTCTCTGCATGGATTATTTAAAACAATTTATGCAAAACCAAAATCTTAGTTAATTATTTGAAACAGAGATTGGAAAAAGTTGATTTTGAATTTAAAAATAATAAAAACGAATTTAATTAAAATGATTAAAGAAATTAGCAAAGTAGAGAAAACAAAGGAAAACATTTCGAAAACCAAATTGTAAAAGCATAGGGTTCCGTCATCCCTTTAATAATCCTATGTATATTTACCAATTACTTATGAATTACCCATGCAACTTTGAATGTTGGTTTTCCTAATGCATATTCTACTCATGGTATTCAAGCTAGAACATATATCAAATATGCAATCCGTCTGGGGTATTCTGATCAAATATAAACATGCATGACTCATTACGATTTGTGAAAACCCTTTGAAAAACCATGCAACTCCTAAGACCCCTAGGTGAAATTACAACTATCAATCACAAGAAGCCATACTTAATCCTCTGGTGGTATTCCTACCGAATTGCATCCAATTACTTATCTAAACATTTTAATGTTAGCTAAACATTAAGATATAGAGACATTTTAAACACAATGATTAATAATTCAAAGTATGCATGCATAATATCATAAGCAATTAAATAAAAACTACATATTCATACTAAGGCTCAAGGCATCGCCCTAACAAATGGAATTAGTTACGAACAACCATAAAACGAAAAGAATTTTATTGAAATAGAAAAAGGATAGAAGACACCTTGAACTACAAAACGTGCTAAGTTCTCTAAATTGATGCCCCGTTCCTAATTGCTAAAAAGCCTTATTTATATGATTATAAAATAAAATCCTACCTTGAAAAGGTCTTCTAAAAACTAGGAAACATAATAGAATAAGATAATTAGGAAATAAAAGGTTTCCTATTTAAATTGAAATACGAACTTCTCAGAAAATCAAACTTTTGACCGACCAAATCAACTCCAATTTGGTCCCAAAAGGTATCTTTAAATTGAAATACGGAAATAAAGTGTTATATGTGTCAAATGCCTCTATTAGTGAAATCGTAGTGCACCATGTGATTCAGGACGTCGAAAAATCTTAGGTTAGGTCTCGGGTTCACGTGGCACCATACAGACGGTCTCACACCACCTAGTTATCAGTGTACACGCTGTTGTAGCCAGCGAACACACCATCGTACATGCGTCCATCACCGTCAGTATATTGTTGCTGTTGTCACTGGCCAACTATGCAACTGCAACGACAGTCATCGTCTGGTGCTGTCATATGTTAAGCAGTGCTGCGCTTACTTATTGGTGAGGCAAGCGCAACCATTAGAATTAAAGGATTGTGCCGCTGCAACCACTAAGTATGCTAATGGCCGCCATGCTTCGTCACCAGAATCTTCACCAGATTCTGTAGAATTTCCAGAAATTGTTTCAAAGCTCCAAATTAGATCATTTTCACGTATTTCTCAACCAAATCTTCATAAAAAGTTGTAAAACGCTTACCAAACCCTAAACCAAAATGTTTTACTTCTAGATTAACTTCGAACTCGTGGGAAAATGGCCAAATTCTTTTGCTGAAAACTGGAAACCAAACACAGAGAATAAACCGGGGGTTAAAATCTTCGATTTCAACTCAACAACAACATGCACAACATGATTTGATACTTGGGTTTTTGACTATAGTCTAAAATATTGGGACAAAGGCCTTCCAATGGGCCAAAATAAAAGTCCTTAAAAGAGACTAGCTGGATATCTCAAACAAATCCTCAAATGTGAGGACAATATGAGACTCAAAGAATGGGCTCCATTGTTGATTTGAGTGTGAAACAAACGCCACCCACGAGTGAATGTTGTACAACTTCTCATTTTGTTTTTTTTTCTTGTTTTTTGAACCCACTATGTGAATGCTAATAACCATTCCTGTAGCTTCCCCTTTTTTTTAACCGTTAGCCTTTTGATTTTTATCAACGACCACAATACTCTAATGAAATGAACAATCATTTTTTGATATTTTAGTCCATACATTTAGGGATTATATTATAAGGACCTCTCTATTGAAGGCAATAATCCTTTAGTGACCTGAATATTCTCTTGCAATAATCCTTTAGTGACCTGAATATTCTCTTGAAGTCCCTAAATGAGTCCTCAAATGTGGTGATAAGCGTTTTTGTTTTGAGACTCGCATTAGAAATGCTCTTAACCCACTCAAAACTTTCCTAACGTGCAATTATGATTTTTCCCCTTTTGAACATGTTACTTAATATATGAATTTCATTATTCAAATTAAGTATTAATAAACATGCACATTTAAAAGTTATTAAAAATTATGTATTATAAACATAAATGTTTAAGAACTATTGAATTTTTGCTCAAAAAAAAAAAAAAAATTATTGAATTTGAATCATATTATTGCCAACTTATTGTGAAGTTAAACTCACCCTCTTTCATTTAGTATAAATAATATCGTTTGTTAAAAAAAAAAAAAATATTATCATTCGGTGACCCGAACCATATGAATGCTTATAGCTCAACCTAACCCAACCCGACTCATATGGATAGGTAGACCCGCTAAAACACGGAAAGATATCATCTCCATATCTCTTCCTTCAAAGCCCAAAGATCAAATGATCCGGACCTTTGAAATTTAATCCGACGACTAAAAACAGAAAAGTTAGTAAAAACTTTTAAAAACTATAATAATTTTTAACTGTTAGATCAAATTTTAAAGGTCTGAATTACTTAATTAACGAAGGAAAATATCCGGAGATGATGTATTTTCCTAAAACACACATACCTGATAGAAAGTTAGAATCGTTACTATAAATTTCGCCCAAAACAAAAGAACATAAATATCAAATTTGCAGAAACCAAAATTCCCACCGCCAAAACCCACCAAAATTCATCCCTTAATTCGTCTTTCAACCTCTCTCTCTCTCTCTCTCTCTCTCTCTCTATCTCTCTACTAATTTTAGTTCTCCCTTTCCACCAAAATCTGGGTTTTTCCTGTGTTCTCAAAGAGGGTTTTCAATGGAGGTAGAGCAGAAGCAAGCCCAGGTGATCGAGCACTTCGTGAAGCAAGCCTCTAGTCTCCAGGGGTCCTCTCTCGTCAGCCTCATAGTCCAACTCACCTCTCATTCTTCTCTCTTCGTTTTCTCCGAGATTTTGGCTGTCCCCAATGTGCTCGAGGTCAGTCCTTTCGTGTTCTTTGCTTGCCTGATGCAATTTGGGATAAAAATTTTTCTTTTGGGTTATGTGATTTTTTATTCTGTTAGCCCCATGATTTAGAGCTTCTGCGTATTCTTCAGATTCTGTATTTTTGTAGGAAATTAGTGTTCTCATTTGGGTTTTATGCCAAGTTCTAAATTTGTGTTTGGTTTTTAGTGTATGATCCCAATAGAAGAATGTGGGTTTTAGTACCAATTTAGAATATTTCCATTACAATTTGTGTTTTATGTTGATATAAAAAGTAGAAGGGGTTATGAAAGATTTAAAACAAAAGGAATGTTAATTGTATATCTGATCGGTACGATGTATGCTTGGTTAAATATGGAAAATATGGATACCCATCAGAGCCCAAAGAGATCACTTATTAACTATTAATCCCGCGTTGAAATTGGATTCTTGTACATTTTGTCTTTGATGAGCTAAAGTGACTTTGTGCTTACTGCTTACAGACCCTAGTATGAAAACTTGCTTCTACTGTATCCTGATCATGACTTAAGTATTAATTAGTGGATATGGAGTACCCAAGCCATTATATTCTTTATAATGATTTGGGTTAATTGATAAATTTTGTCTACTGGAACTCCAAAAGGTGAAATGAGGGGCAAAGCATTCCATCCCAATTTATTTTCTTTATTTATTAGTGCAGTGAAGTTTAATGATGGGTTCATGATTCCTAACAATCACCTTTCCTTTATTCCCTAACATGGTATTGTTAGATTCTTGACGTATATTATGTTTCGATTCTCATAATGTGTTTCAATGCAGCTTCAAGGAACGGGATATGCTGTATACATTGATCTACTTCGTCTCTTTGCTCATGGAACATGGAGTGACTATAAGAGTAAGAAACGTTCTGCACAAACTCCTTTGCACTACCTATAAGGGGAGACATTCTGTACTTCTATTGGTCCTTCAGTTATAGTAACTTTTTTTCATTTTACCAACTAGATACATTAGGATGTTTTTTGTTGTTTGAAAAAGTTAGATGTTGGGACTAGATACCAAAGGTTTTACAGTTTTCCAGATTCTCTGATCTATCAAGGATTCTCCAGTATTAGTTTAAAATAAAAGGTGATCAGTGATTGATAGACATGTTTTGGTATGCTTGCATATGCTGTCAAAAGCGTCACAGTTTTGGAAATGAAAGGGGTAACATTGATACATTTTCCCTATGGCAGGTCTGATATAAACCTCAATGGTTATAGGGCCTTGTCCCAACTAATCATGCTCCTCCATTTTATCCCACCAGGGCTTATTTTTATTTTGAGTCACATGCTGTTATATATTTCCTAATTATCCCTATCCATTTTATTTTCTGTCCTCTTACTGTAATACTACCGTCAATGCTAATACTACCGTCAATGCTGATTAACCAGTAATTTGAACAGGTAAAACATTTAACCTTAGTTGAACTGTCCAAACCCTCAAAGCCTGTTTTATTTCATTTTTCTCCAATTTGAGTGAATTGTGTGTGTGTGGTAATTTTGGAATCTATCACTTTCTGTAGAACCACACATCTATCTCAACATTCTTATTTAAGCCACAGTCATTGTATGAATATCTTTTTTCCTTTAACTACCTAGCATTCTGTTCCAAAATAGCATGCCTTCTTTCATATGACTTGAAGACAAAAGATTTTACGGCTATCAAGTTTCAAAAGGCAGAGTTTCTGAACTTTGAATCAATCGTCTTTAATAGTGTGGGAAGGCAATGATGAAATTCTTTCAGTTAATAGCAAAGTTACTTGCAATAGGTTATACAACATCGTAATAAGTAAAATACCTGCTTGTTCTAGGAGCCTTCTTGGTATACATATATTGACAAATGTTCCCTGCAAAAACTGGAAGTTTTCCTCTTGTTCATTGTGTACTTCTTGTACAACAGTGTATGGAAAATCAACAGTATTATGTCAAGCCATTGCTGCCTTGCATTATTGCTCAATGTGTAAGGAAGCTTAACATTTACCGTTCGGGATCTAATAATGTGAAATTGTCAGGTCTACTTATGTTACTACTACTTCATAAAGTATCTATCTGTATTGGACAAGAAGTTGTTTAAGGAGCCATAAGATCTTTGATCACTCATAGTCATTTTGTTGGTTGTTTCATTGGATTATGACATTGGCAGTGGCACTTGAAATTTTATACTCCTTGTTTAACATATGTATGAGTGCAATTTAATGACTGAATGAGTGGCAGGTAATGCTAGCCTTCTTCCACCACTAGTCCCAGATCAAATCACCAAGCTGAAGCAACTTACTGTGCTTTCTCTAGCTGAGATGAACCGGGTATAACGATTAGCTTGATATCATACTCTAATAGTTTGACCTTTTTTTTATTGTTGTAGTCTGGTATACCTTACTTGAAATTTCCGGTTAGTCCCTTATTGGAGTATGGTACTTACAGTAATGCAGTTTAATATATCTCTTAAAGTTCCTACTTTGGTCAAATTATTTCACCTTTGTGCCAGGAAAGAAAGCCACTTCATTTTTCCATGCATAGAATATAGGGGTTTTGGTGGGTGATAGTGCTTGAGTTCGTGTACTTCTCAAATCAATATTCATATGAGATTCTCAAGGTCTTGTTTTGCCTAGGTGGTAAAAAGCTTGCTTTTGAAATTTTGAGACCTAATTAAGGCTAGAATTTTTATATTAATGAAGTTTAGAATTTACATTAGATGAAAATAGCAAAAGATTTAGAGATTGGGGATAAAAAGGGGAGGAAGGAGGCTCAGAAGAAATTGTGGCTACTTATGAACATATTTTTTGCATCCCAAAAATTACTCACACAATAAGTATGAAAGCAAACTAGACACTAAACTAAAAATGAACACTTGTAAAGGTTACTAGACTTCTTTAAAGAAAAGGGAAGAGATTTGGAAATTTTTTATTTCCCCCTGTTTATTTCCTGGAGAAAATTGGGTGGATTAGGTTATAAAAGCAAACACAGTTTGCCAAAACATCTGGGTGTTTGTTGCCTAAAATTGGAGAAAGGAGTAAGACATATATATTTAGCTTCACATTTATTCAATTATCTTTAAATTCTTTTAGACTGGTGTGGGTTTGATTTGACATAGGAACTGCTGCTTCTTGCTGGTGGAGACTAGGTTGGCATTAGGAAAATCACTTTATCCTTTGGTGGTGTGGGCTTCTTTTGTATTTGGTCAGAAAGAAGTAGGTTGTTTAATTCTTTTTGGGATAAAATTAGTTTCCAGCTTCTCTATTTCCATTTTGATTTTAAAGGGGAGGGGGGTTGGTGTTTGAATTGAGTGAAGTGGGATTTTTTTTTTTTTTTTTTGTTGATATTTGATGGTTAGAACTCCGCCTGTGTAAGTTTATCTCACATTGCCGGTCCCAAGCCCCGATAAAGGAAGAGGGGGAGGGCGTCAGGTAGTTGACAGCCGGCACTCCTATCTTACGTCGAATCCTTAGTATTATGATACTTGATAGTTAGACTAATTGTGATGAACTTATTACCATGATGTTTGTAGTTGGTGTGGGCTTCTTTTTGTATTTGGTCAGAAAGAAATAGGTTGTTTAATTCTTTTTGGGATAGAATTAGTTTCCAGCTTCTCTATTTCCATTTTGCTTATTAAAGGGAAGGGGGGTTGGTGTTTGAATTGAGTGAAGTGGGTTTTTTTTTTTTGTTGATACTTGATAGTTAGACTAATTGTGATAAACTTGTTAACATGATGCTTGCAGTTGTAGCCTTTCGTTCTTACTAATTAACAAAATTGTCTTATCCAAACAAATACCATGATGAGTATCCTGTCTTTTCATCTTGAATATCCAAAGAATACCCTTTCCCTACCCCTAAATTCCTGATCATAGTATATATAGCGTGGAGATATGGGCCTTCTGAGTTGGTACTTGTTAGGTATGAATGCAACTGCAGTTTCTAAATTTTTCTGTTTTTACCAGGTTTTATCATATGATCAACTTCTTGAACAGCTTGATCTTTCAAATGTGCGTGAACTCGAAGACTTTCTTATCAATGATTGCATGTATGCGGTATGTGCCCCCTATTCGTTAATGAGAAAAAATGTCATAAATTCCGTCACTTTTAAAAGATTTGGAATATATGTGTTCTCATTTATGGGATGATTTCTTTCAAGCCTGTAATAAGGAAATACTGAAAAGGTTGCAAGCTGAAAAGGCTAATCTTTCATTGTCTTATGTATAGGGCATAGTCAAAGGGAAGTTGGATCATTTGAGAAGATCTTTTGAGGTTGGATATGCTGCCTTGACTATTACATTTGACTCTTTTGATGATTTCCTGGATGTATGTTTTGATTTCAGTGTTTTATCTTGACCATCATTTAATTTCCAGGTTCAATTTGCAGCTGGGAGGGATTTGAGACCTGGACAACTAGGGAATCTTATACAGACTTTAGATGATTGGTATGCATGTTTCTGTATTTAGTTGGTCACTTTATGTCTGAGGTCTTTCTTTCCCACTCTCATTTTGTGTATTTGCACTCTCCCCTTAATTTTATGTATTCATTCTTGTTGGATTTATTCAAATAAAGCATAGAAATAAGAGAGAGGAGCGCAAATGGATAAAATGGGAGTGTGGAAACGCTATTCTTCTTATAATTCCCTCTCCAAGACGAGTCCTATTTGTCATGTTAGGCACCTTCTTACCTATGCATTGCCTAATGGAAGTTAAACAGAAATCAATCTTGATCTAGTAGGGTTTTGTTTTTAAAATTTGTGCACCAGGATGGTGGTACAAGTAATTTTACTAACCATCCTATATGCACCCTTACCTGCATGTCTCCCCCTCTCTTGAAGAGAAGTTATACATCAAGGCGTCATTATAATGTTAGTTGATCCATGCATTACTAAGGGGCTGTTTGATAGCCATTTCATTTTCAGATTAGTTTTTATTCTCATTTTTTCAAACTGGACCGAGAACTTGTTTGGTAACTACTTGCAGTTTTCAAAAAAAAAAAAAAAAAAAAAAAAAATTGAAGGCCAAGTTTTGAAAACTCAATAGTACTTTTCCATTTTCATTTTTTTGAAAACTGTAAACTAAAAACAAAATGGTTATCAAAATGCCTGTAACCTTTCCAAAGCTTACATCATGATAAACAAATTGTTACCTGGACCTTTTCTGTTCCAAATTATGTTCTTTTTAGTTATCCTAATGTAGAAAAGAGTACTGTAAAACTTTAGTAGGATGTTTACAGCAATTATTTGAAACTATCAGGTTAGACACTACAAACAATGCGCTTCTCACAATTGAAGAGAAGATCAAATGGGCAGATAAAAAGTGTGAGTTGGATGCAATACACAAAAAGGCAGTCAATGACAGGGTGGAAGAAGTCAAGAAGTCTGTCAATAACAAGGTAAGTTGAATCCATCATCAACCTATGTAATCATAATTTTGTTTTTAGTTGTGATGCACCATCTAGGGATTGCTTCACTTTTCTTTGCTGTGGTCATAAGATGTTCTGTAAAGGGAAAAATGCCAGGCTTATGTGGGAGTGCTTGGGTCTGGCCGTGCTTTGGGTGGTATGGTTGGAAAGATACATGAAGGACTTTTGAACATTATGTGGGAGTGGGGGTTAAGGAGTTACGGGACAAAGTGCAGTTTTGTCAGCTATTTGGGCTTTGGTTACTGAGTTTAGTCACACTACCTTTTCTATTATTTGGCTTGTCTGGGAGTTTTCGGTTGTTTGGCTTTTTGTTGTTTGTTTTGTTCCTTTTTCCAAAAGAAAAAAAAGGTAGATGAGATGCCTTTGGACTCTGGGTATGTATTGGTTAAGTTTTTGGTTTCCAGATTGTGGACTACCACTATCCTTTTTATATCAAGGAGACATTTACTTTTTGTTTTGAATAGAAGAGCTTTTATCAAACTTGCCAGTATGCTAGGGGCCTAGGACCGAGATACGTTAAACTCATACAGCTTCAGCATGTCAAAATTCAGAAAATATTCCAAATAAGAGGGCAAGCAATTAAAACCTTTTTATTTTCAAAACCATAAAATGTTTACCTTCACAAATCCCAGTTTCTGTGTTTTCTCTGTATCAAAAACTGTGAGAAACAGGGTTTCCTACTTGGATGAGCCTCGGAAGCTCTGTTAACTCAAATATAAAGGATTCTTTTTCATGAACTTCTATAAGGCCATAGGGTTTGCATCATTGGGCAGATAGCCCTTAGGTTAACAATTTTAGAACTAGTTTTGCCAATTCTACTCACATTTTCAAAGTTATTTGAAACGTGTGTTAATAATTCACTCAAACAGCTGTGTGCATCAGAGAGAGAGAGAGAGAGAGAGAGAGAGGCAGACAGACAAATTTTCTTGTAATATAGATTGGTCAACTTGTTTTACTTACTTGGCATAGGGTGCACTTTAAGCAGGGTGGGCGAGACTTCCAAGCCTTTGATGACATTCTGTTTGGTGAAACAGCTGGACTAATGGACTATGAAGAAGATCGAACCCGATCCAAGAGGTATTAAATTCAGACATCTTAATCATGTGTTGTTATTATACCTTCACCCCTTCAAAAATAAATTTTTGTATTAATTGCGGTGAACTAAAGTCATGTGTGTTAATTACCATCGCCTGGTTGACAATATGAGCATCTCTACTTGGCAGTCTACCGTATAATGTATGTATTGCATCCGAAATCATTCCCATTTAATCTCATGAAACTCAAATATCGCAGGAGAAGATCACCGGTACATTAACAAGTGCGGCCGCGCCTGGGTGGGGGGTGGGGGGTGATGTCTGGAGCACTGCCAAAATTTATCCATAGTGCTTAATTGTTTTATGCTCAATTTCTTAAGGATGGTGGTATAGCATGATTATGCGACATTTCGAAGCTTCGTGTGTATTTAGAAAGTCTATATACATGGAAATATGGAATGTTCCTTATTGGTTCTTCGGTTAAAAACGTTTTAAGAAGTGCTTTTGCAGCGAAGCACTTTTATCTCGTAAGTGCTTTTGTTAGTTGTATGTCAAAAAATTTATTAAAATTCCAGTGCTTATTGAAAAAGCACTTGGAGTGCTTCATGAAGCAGAAAGCACTAATAAGAAGCACTTTTAGAAACCAAAAGAACTCTTGCATTTTTCTGTCAAATGCAGTCAAATTGCTTTTTTGGTCATTCTCTTATGGTAAGTTAAGAACGGTTGAGATTTACAACTGTTCAATCTTTGAATCCAATGCAAACTAGGCAAACGTGGATCTAACAGCCTTCGACGTCTCTCTTTCTCCCATTCTTTTGCATGAACATTTAACGTCCCCAACATTTACTTAAAGCCTTTTACAGTGGGTTGGAAAGTTGAGTGCGATACCAATAATATAAGGATCAAACTATTACAATAGCAAAAAAAAATTGAGTGTAATGAGAGTACTTCTTTATTTTTTAGTTTATCATATTAACTCATGGATGCGGAGATATTTTTTAGTGTGTCGGGAGACTTGGAAAAACACTCGAGAAAAGAATTGACCAATCATACAATTGGAAAAAATAAAAAGTAGAGGGTTCTTACATTTAATATATAAACTCATCCTTTTTAAAATCACACCAGTGTTACAATTTTTATAATACGAATCAAATTATCAAACTCACATACACTATTGTGAAAGGCCTTATGAAACATGAAAGCTTTTTTTAAGTACGACAATACCTATGTGCTCTGGCTGGGTCAAAGTTAGTTTTAAGAGATATTGGGCTAACATTGTAGAAGCACATTGTAGGTCAGGCCGGGCTCAGCCTAAAAATTTATATGTAACTAGTTTTTTGTCACGCTTATGCTTTTAACAATTAGTCTTTTTATGTTAAATTATATTTTGAGGTTTTTAATTTAAAACTTTGATTTAGGAAATGAAGCAACCCGTGTAAAAATAAATGCATTCAAAATATTCTGAACTTATTATTTCATCCCTCACTAATTAAATGATAGTGTTTTGAATTTCTAATTAATGAACATCATTTTTTGGTATTTCAAATGTTTCGCCATTTTGCTGTTCTCACTTTGTATAGTCTTAAAATTATTTTTTGTATATGGGTACTCGAGCCACAAACATTATAGGAGCTCACCCCGTTTTAGTTTCATTTACAATTAACCACTTGGCATGCATTCACGCGTGACCCAATTAGCCTCAAAGAGGACCATAGGTGCCTCGTGCCAAGTTTTCAGTACGTACGTTTTTTAAAGTTGTTGTGATATGTTATCTTAGTGGTGAAGCTTTTGCTCAGATGAGTGCAGACATTGCATTTGAACTCTTCGACAGAAGAAGACATGATGGAAATATGGAAATAGGGAGATTTTCTTCTCATGGTGAAGCTTTGCTCAGATCAGTGCGGTTTCATCTTCCTTCCTCTCGCTCCCATTTGTCTCAAATAGTATTACAACGCTTACTGCATATAAAACCTTACATACAAGTATAGCTACCTGTTAATTTTTGGGAAATATTAGTATTTAGGTTTTACTTGTTAGTTAGGATTTTTGGGCCTAGCTCATCGAGTTAGGATTTTTTAAGTTTAGTTCTCTATAAATATTGCTTGTAATTTAGTTTGAAAAGTAAGTTAATCACAATGTAGTCTCTTTGAGTTTTGTAGCCGTTTCGGCGTTCTTGTTTATTTATTAATATTCTTATTATTTTATAATCTTGTTTGTCTCGCACTCTAATACTTTGTCATAAAATGGCTCGAGACGAAAGGCAAAAGCTACAAGTGCATTTCTACAACCCTAACAGAATCCACGATGCATGATATTTGGCCGATCAACCTCTCCAACCCTACTGTGAAATGCAGTATTGCTTTTCTTTTTCTTTTTTCATTTTTTTTTTTTGTAAATTCAAGCCATATTCTATTTTAGACTAATCTAAACTACAAGAAGATGGACCCAAACTTAGGATGTTACATTTTGTTGTCATAATTCTCAAAAAGTTATAAAACAAACACAAATAATTAATACAAAATTAAATATTACTAATGTACTTTAACTATTACAAGCCAAAAATACTAAAATGTTCTTAATAATTTAAAGACTATAATAAAAGAAAGGAAAACAACTTATTTATTTTAATAGAGCAGATACTGCATGCACTCGCAGAGGCTTCATCCAGTGAATGAAGGAGTAGTATTTGTTTAGACGGTCATGGCGATAGAAAACTAAAGATACAAACATGTGACCAAATTGGAGATAGTTGAATGGTTGAAATGTTGGATGAATAAAACATATATATAATATTCGAAAAAAGAATAGTCGTCGTCGATGGTTTTGTATCTAGCAGTTGCAACTGGCAGGAGTTAATTAGCTGCTGTCCCGTTTTGGGTTTGAATATGTGATGAACATGGTTGAAATTCAAACTGAATTTAGAGAAAGTCAAGGTAAAAAAAAAAATGTAAAAGTCAAAGGATGCAATAAACTGCATGGGAATGCATGGACCGTACAACTCTATCCTACCTGTTTGGACCCCCCCACCACCACCCAAGTGTGCGTTTGAATTTTATGGGGTTCAAGTGACACCCACCCCCGCCCCCGCCCCCTCTCCTTTTTCTTCTATTATCCGACAAACCCTACTAACTTTGACTATGTACCTCCGAATTTCTTTTGTGCTGACCTTCGGAATGAGCTAATATTGGCCGTTAATACATGATCATGCGGCTAGAATTGGACTTAGTTTTGAAGCCGAAATCCCTATCCAGTACAAGCCTTCAACAAAACAGAGAGATGAGCACAGAGGGAGAGGTCGACCGCCTCGTTTATGTGAAAATGTTAAAAAAGTTAAAATCCAATTCTGGCCGCACATCTTGTATGAACGGCCGGTATTAGTTGATTCTAAGGATTTGCATAAAGGAGATCAGGCAGATGTCAATCCTTTAAACATCTAACCTCAAAAAAAGAAATATTCAATGCATAACACCTTTTTTTTAATCTATAGAGAAATTAGGTTCTCATCCTTTTTTAATATTCCATTGATTAAAATCCTATTTATTTTTAATTTTTGATCAAGGTCCTTGAGTATTAATAACATCATTAATTATTTCAATAAATTTTTTTTTTGTATTTCTAAATATATTCATTTAATGTTAAAAATGTTACAATTAGTATATTTATATTTATCACTAAATTTTTTATCATATATTTTTAGTTTTAGTTTGCACCCATTTTCAATTTATAATTCTTTTTTAATTTGTACCATTTTTCTTTTCAGTTTTAATTTGTACTCATATATTAATTTCTTTTTGTGCCCATATTTTATTTGTTTTTTTTTTTTGCTAAATGTACCCATGCTAATTATATGTACCCATTCATGTAAAACTTTTTAATCTTAAAATGTACTCATTCTTAAATATACCAATTTGTCATATGTAAAATGTACCCTTTTTTTTATATATAAAATCTATTCATTTTTTAATTCATTTTTAAACTTATATGGGTACATTCTTTTTTCTTTGATTTTAAAATGTATCCATGTCAAGTTTAATCGAAGAAATTTACTAATGTTATTAAGACAAATATCTTTTTTTTTTTTTTTTTTTTTGGTGATTTTGAAGAATGTACCCATGTTTTGATACAATAATTTTTTTGGTTAATTTTGATGAATGTACATATGTTTATATATATATGTACACACACACACACAATAGTATATTTATATTTTAAAATTTTTAATCCCACAAATTATGATTTTTTTTATTTAAAATCTCATTTATATAAACAACTAAAATTTTTAATTTTTAATTTAAAAAATAGAGTAACGTACATGGAAATAAATTATCACATTGATTTCAGGGACCTCGATAAAAAATTAAAATCCAACAAAGTTTCAATCAAAGAATATTCATAACTAAGAACCGCATCCAAAGTCTCCCTTATTATTATCTCAAATAAGAATAATGAAACAAAAATACGAGATGTGAATAATGAGAATGAATACGAAGACTAGATTTCGTAGTTTATGCAACGAATTTGAGTTGTTCGCATATCATTTCTGTACTTGCTTCTTTTTTTTCTTTTTTCAAAATCTGTTTGCTTTTATTTAATTTACAGATTAAAAACAGAACTGCAAGAGGTCGTTGTATCCTTCTAATTTTTTGAGAAAGGGACGGTATGCATTTTTTTTTTATGAACAAAGGGGAGGGTATGCATTTGAATTGTACATTCAAAAGTTCTTATTTGCGGAATTGGTTAAAATAGAAGTGATCTAGCTAGCTAGTAGCTAGTATTCAAAGTTGGGTTATTGTTCAACATTCCAATTAATTATGTTTTATATATTCACACTGATGTTCAAAACTGTCATTTTAGGATTGCAGTTGGTAATCCTCCTCTAATGCATATATTAAGCACATTGCGTGACTACTTACATAAAAATTAGAGTCTTTCCTCTTAATGAACAACATTTTTTGGTATTTCAAATGTTTCGCCATTTTGTTGCTCTCACTTTGTATAGTCTTAAAATTATTTTTTGTATATGGTACTCGAGCCACAAACATTATAGGAGCTCACCCTGTTTTAGTTTCATTTACAATTAGCCTCTTGCCATGCACTCACTCGTGACCCAATTAGCCTCAAAGAGGACCACAGGTGCCTCGTGCCAAGTTTTCAGTACGTGCGTTTTTTTGGAGTTGTTGTGATATGTTATCTTAGCGGTGAAGCTTTTGCTCAGTTGAGTGCAGACATTGCATTTGAACTCTTCGAAAGAAGAAGACACGATGAAAATATGAAAATAGGGAGATTTTTCTTCTCATGGTGAAGCTTCGCTCTGATCAGTGCAGTTTCATCTTCCTTCCTCTCGCTCCCATTTGTCTCAAATAGTATTACAACGCATACTGCATATAAAACCTGACATACAAGTATAAAAAGAGTTTCTTTAGTGATGAATATTGTGAAGAATTCACATCATAATAGAATGAGAGATCAATGGTTAAATGCTAGCTTAGTTGTATACATTGAGAAATATGTATTTGATTATATTAAACAATGTCGTGATACGACCTTTTCAAAATAGTAGACGTGAACAATTATAAATGAAAGTATGATGAATTTTGAGAAACATAATTTACAACCCCATCATTATAAATTTCTGGGAGCTTCACTGTTAACAAGTAGAGAAGATATTTGTTGCTTGCTTGAGGACTAATTAAAGATATAAAAAAGTGTGAGTAAATTGGAGATCTTTGAATGGTTGAAATGTTGGAAGAAGAAAAAAATATAAATAATAATATTCGAAGAAAGAATAGTCGTAGCAATAAACTGCAAGCAACAAATTTGAAAGTCAAAGGATGCAATAAACTGCATGGGTACGCATGCAGCGCCTGTTGCTTGCATGGACCGTACAACTCTACCCCTACTGTTTGGCGGCGCCCCCCTTCTCGTCCCCCCTATTCTCCTCTCGTGCGTTTGAATTTTACGGGGTTGACGTGACCCCCTTTTTCTTCTATTACCCGACCAACTCTACTAACTTTGAATATCCGGATTTCTTTTGTGCTGACCTGCGGAGTCAGCTAATATTGGCCGTTGATACAAGATCGTGCGGCTAGAATTGGACTTAGTTTTGAAGCCAAAATCCTTATCCAGTACAAGCCTTCAACAAAACAGAGAGATGAGCGAAGAGGGAGAGGTCGACTGCCTCGTTTATGTGAAAATGTTAAAGAAATTAAAATCCAATTCTGGCCGCACATCTTGTATGAACGGTCGGGTATTAATTGATTCCGAGGATTCACGTAAAGGAGATCAGGCGAGGGTATGCATTTGAATTGTACATTCAAAAGTTCTTATTTGCGGAATTGGTTAAAATAGAAGTGATCTAGCTAGCTAGTAGCTAGTATTCAAAGTTGGGTTATTGTTCAACATTCCAATTAATTATGTTTTATATATTCACACTGATGTTCAAAACTGTCACTTTAGGATTTCACTTGGTAATCCTCCTCTAATGCATATATTAAGCACATGCGTGACTAGTTGCATAAAATTAGTCTTTCCTCTTATTCGGCCACTGGAGGGAATTCGGCCAACATGTGGGGCCCTGTCTAAAATCTAGTCGCCTTTAGGTGTAGATGCCTCTTGAAAATGTAAAATCTTCATGGTATTATCTTCAGCCACTTGAGCAAAGTTTGTCTTTTATCTTCTTGCAATGTGAATGATCCTTAGTAACAGCTTGAGTGGAAGCTCGACAAATGCAGATCTATGTTCTTTGAGCCATAGCAATAACTCATATCAAGTTCAGTGGAAGCTTGATTGGTTCGGGCTTTTTCTTTTATTCTTCAAGTTTGACGCTTTAAGAGCTAGGGTGTCTACCCTAGCATGGTATTCGAGCCAATGGTCTAGCTTTATGGTTCTTCATCAAAAGTTGGTCTAGTTTTTCAGCAAGTGGAAGATAGAGATTCTTTTGTGCCTTATATTGTTTTTGCATAACAATATTGGTGGCATGAAATGTAGAACAGGTTTTTTCTAGGAGATCATGTTCAGGTAAATACTCTTTACAGAATTTAAAGAATGACTAGATTCGAGAAATTTCAGAATTGTATATATTTACAGACTTAAAAGTAGTAGAATATCACTTGAAACAAAAAAATTATTTTGAAATTTTTAGTACATTGCTCATGAATTCCATGAGGGGTACAAAATTTACAATTGCAACCTTGGTGACAATTTATTTGTGTGAAAGAGAAACATTCCATTCCAAAAATCGAGTCATCAAACAATAACGAAATCTTGCATTCATAAAACACCCACAAAAGCATCAGATCAGCCTCTCTTATCATCTCTCAAACATCTCCTTTTTTTTTTTTATATATCTCAGATAATTACAGTGTGTCCTCCACAATTTGAGTAGTGGTTATCTACTAGTGCTTTTCCCTTCCCCCACTTTCCCCACCACCTCATCTTCAGCTAACCAATAACTGCTCGCCATGTGTAACCGACACCGCCACTTGGACTTCCACTTGCTGCTGCCCAATCCCTGCTCCCATTTCCAGCCCGGCTTGAGCCGGGGTCGAGCCGTTCGCCTTCTTTCTCCGCTTCGGAGATCCGCTCTCTGAAGACGAAGACGACGGTTCGGGTGATGACCGCTTAGACGTCAACCGCACTGGGTCGGGCTCACCCGAGTTGATCCGAAGCGGGAAATTCAACAAAGCCCTTGAGCCGCGCATTCTGTAAGCGGCTCTGTCGTAAGCCAGAGCCGCGTCCTCAGCCGTTTCGAAAGTTCCGAGCCAAACCCTCGCGCCATTCTTAGCCGGGTCCCGAATTTCGGCTGCGAACTTGCCCCACGGCCGTTGCCGTACGCCCCTGTAATGCTTCCCCTTGGCTGGCACCACAGCCGGAACGGCTTGAGCCGACTGCTGAACCGGCCGAACCGGTTGAACCGGTGCCGCTTTTTTCTCCTGCACCTTGTTCACCGGTGGCAGAACCTCCGGTTCCGATTTTACCGAAAAATCGTAGGGAAGCGTATCGGCAGAACCGGATGGGACCCACCCGACGCTAACGGCGTCCCTCAAAACACCATAGAGCACCATGTCCTCTGAATCGTCCTCCTTGAGAGGCAAATCGCCCCAATTTTGGGTCAAACACGGGTACAGGCTACTGAAGCTGGAACTCCGAGAAAAAAGGGGACCCGAACCCGAGTTGGTCATCGGGTTCCCGATTCGGAAATCCGTCTCGCCAAGTAAGTGGCGTCGAATCGAGTCCAGGAGTGCGTAATCCGAGTCGGTTCCACTCTGTCCGTACATTTCGCAGCTGTAAAACCAAAAATTTCGGGTCCGGGTTTGAACCGAAAACTTTGTTGAGGTGTAGAGACAGAAGGAGAGGAGAGAGAGAGAGAGAGTTGTTCGTTGAGATTTTGGATAATCTTCTGGGATTTGAGGAGAGGGAGGGGCTTAAATAGGCGAGAAGGTTCATGCACATTTCAACTGGATGGATATTTCCTAATTTAAATATTATTATTTATTAATTTATAGTATTTTAAGTGGCTGAATTTTTAATTAATTTTGTTGAGGTCGATGTTGTACTCGTCTTCTTCGAAATTTCTTTGGTGTGCAAATTGTGTTGTGGGGCCAGATTTCAATTAATCACCTGAGAGAGGGCTGACGTCACCATCTTACAGCAGCAAACTGCTACTTGTTGTTGCCTGTCGCTTTGGGGATCAGCTTCCTCTCTCCTGAACCTAGGAGAGTCAGTCTTATAAGCAAATCAAACAGATCGTTAATTTTTAATTTAATAATTATAATTATTATATTTTTTAGAGAAATTTTTTATTTATGTCTTTTGAATAAAAAATTAACAGCTCGTATAATTTACTCAAAAAACTCAACCTGTTAAACTCAGGAAACTAAACCTCTTACGCATTAGGATCCTTATCCGTCGCTTTGCTTCCACACATGTTTTTTGTCTCTTTGCTATGTCGACAATCGACACGTTAATAACATTCGGCCGCTCATTTTTCAGCTTGGCTCGAGTTTTATAAAATAATAATAATGATTAATAATAATTTTTTGTTTGTTAATTTTCTATTTTGGTAACTATTAAAATAGAAGGTCTTTGATTAGTTTATCCCTTCATCTTCCTTCTCAGTATTTTTTTAAGAATCTAGGAAATTACCACCCATTTTTACAACTACGTACAACAGCTCGAGATAAAATGCAAATTCAACTAGCACGTTTTTACAATGAGAATGTTAAAGAGATTCTCAAATGTAGAAATCTCTGACACCTTGTATTTTGGCATAATATTTAATAATATTGACAAGCAAATTGATAATAAATTGTGAGGTTATAGTGAGTCTGACTTTAACCACGCCTTTTGACTGAGCAACTTTTTCACCCCTATTGCGAATTGAGGGCCACTTTTAAATTTTAATTCAAGTCATACTTCACGAATTTTACTACCAGATTTACATGTACGTAAGAATGGTAGCTAATCCTCTTATTTCACATTAGACTAATCTAAACTGTGATGGGTGATTCAAACTCGAGTGCAGCTTCTCCGACCTCTTGTGTGTGTTTCCTTCGATTTTAATCTGCGTGTTGCTCAAGAAAGTAGCCAAGAGTATTGACAATTCGTTGATATTACTTGAAGTCGTTTTATGAGGTTGTGCCTTGCAATGTCAAAAAATGTGAGGCCAGGATTGTTTATTCTCATGCCAAAATAAAAGCAAATTACGTGCGCCTAATACATTATGATAGTTAACTACTTGTAAAGATCGAAAATGTGCTAGGCCAGGCTATTTCAGACCTGTCACAATATTTCAGGTTGTGATATGTTAGGCTTTGAGTGACAAAGCTTCGACCCATGTCCACCTTCGTAAGTTGTGCTTCTCAGGCTTGGTCGGACCACGGGTTTGTGTGTTCTTGGGTACACAATCCTAATGGAATGGTTATGGTCCTATGGAGGATATATAGTACATGTGTTTGGGGTGGGTTCGGGGCTGTTTTAAAAAATCAAAGTCCGATATGTAGCAGTTGATGGTATTTCCATCCTCAACTCGAACTCGGCCCGGTTATATATGTTTATTAATATAATTATTATGGATTAGTATGTAATAAATACATATAGAAAAGCATGTGGTTCCACTCTAACCTAAGTCTAGAGTTTTAGTCTTTAACCCCAACTTTTGAGAGCATAAATATGATATACACGATTCATTTGACAATTTCATTACCACATGACGTGACAACATACTTTTGAACTCGTTATGAAGATTTGATGTAAGATGAAAGTTGGTCATTATAAGAAATTATTTTCTTGTAATATATGGTACGCTACGAATTGTAAAGGAGCTGAAAATGACATTTTTCTCTCTTGGTGTACTGCGGGCAGATTCATCGGCTCTAAGACACAAAAATATGCAAATGTCTACCTTTGGAAGTGGCTCCACAAAGTCAATAGGAAATAGGAAGAGAGGACCCACCTCTCTCTCAATTTGCTTTCACACTTTAACGTCTGTTCGAGGGGAACCGGATTCTCTCCGGACTTAAAAGGAAATGAGCTCAAGGGTCAAATGATTTGGGTCATTGAAATTTGATTAAATAACTACAATTATTATAAATTTTAGAGGGACTCATATTTGTAGCTATTAGATCAAATTTCAATGGTCTGAATCATTTGATGAGTATGCTCAATTCCTTTAGGTATGGAGGGGATTCGGTTCCTGTTCGACGAAGGTGAGTTTTGTCTTATAACTTTTAGTTTAATTTTTGTTAAAGATGAGATTATCCAAACACTTGGATTATCTAAGATCTAAATGGCCCCAACTTATTTGATCTTTTCGTTATTGCTTTTTAGGGTTTTGGAGTTGAGTTGTACCTTCACTGGATTGGATTGTGATGGATCCACTTGTCATGTTTTCTTCTCATTCTCCCTACCATGAATTTAAGGGTTTTTTAATTATTAAACTAATCATTGCTCTTAATACTCTAGACATTCATTAGTGCTTTAATTACATATTAGATGATGCATTTTTATTGTACTCAACTCAACTAATTAATGAAGGAGTGCTTCGATTTCCATCCAAAAATTTGGTAGTTTCAACATTTCAATGTTTCATAATTTTAGTAGAGGCCAACTATAAACCTATATCGAGATTTAGGATTTCACATTTAGTAATACGTGAAAAAAAAAAAAAAAAAAAAAAAAAAAAAAAAAAAAAAAAAAAAAAAAAAAAAAAAAAAAAAAAAAAAAAAAAAAGAGGAAGTCAAACATCATGTGGAGCCTCCAAGCAAGCGATTTCACGTTACACAGTAAAAAATTGTGCCCTTCATGGTTACGGTCTCGTTTAGGGTGGAAGTGGAATTGACAACTTTTTTTATTTTTTTATTTTGAACAAACGATATTATCTACACTAAGGGGATGAGGGTGGGCTTAACCTCACAATGAGTTGGTAATAATGTAGTTCAAATTCCCCTTTTGGCAAGAATCAAACCTACGACCTCTCACTTACAAGTGAAGATGAATATTACTAGGATGTAGGTTATTTAATGTTAGAAAAAGAATAAGACGAATTGAGAACTTAAAGAAAAAGAATTTTAGGATGTAGGTTATTTAATGTTAGAAATACCTTGGGTTGTATTCAAATATTTTTTCTTTTTCTCAAAAAAAAAAAAAAAAAAAGGGTTTTAGTGCCTACCTTGCACTTTAGTATTATGGTATACAAATACATTAATAGGAAAATATTAAGTAGGGTGTATTGTACAAAATGTATAATTTCAATCAAGACAGTCCTAAACAAAAATGGAGTTGTTATTTACGCTACCCAATCATCATTCAACACTCCTTTTTATACATTTTTTTTGGCGTTTTAACTAAAATGGTCATGATATTGGCATAATTCTTCACTTTGGTCTCTAACATTTGAAATCGATAGAAATGATCTTTGAGTTTGTCCACAATTAATCATTTTGGTCTTACCGTAAAAATCTCTGTTAAATAAGAATCAAAATGACAAAAATACCCTTAATTTCATAAACAATGGCCCGAAATGACTTGACAAAAATAAAAATTGCGAGTATTTTTGCCAAATTTTCATCATTTAATGAAGATTTTTCACTGAATAACTAAAATGATTGATGACAGACAAACTCAATGACTAGTTCTATCGGTTTTAAGTCTCAAGGACCAAAGTGAAGAGTTATGAGAATCTCATTATCATTTTAGCTAAAGATCCTATATTTTTTACTTTGTGTTAGAAATTTGTATAGTAAGGTGACATTTTGGGCTACAATCAACAACTCTGTATGTGAAATGGAGAATAAGCTGTCGTTTAATTTTTTGAACTACCATATTTAGTACTACGGTATAGTGGTATTTCTCTTTACTTCTAAGTAAGAAGTTTTAGGTTTGATTATCGCCAAAGGCGAATCCATTGTGAAGCTTTGTCCACTGTCTCATCTGTTAGTGTAGATAATATCGTTTGTTAAAAAAAAAAAAAATTCCTGAACTAAAGTCGTAGTTAACATGGACCTTATAAACAATTTATGTGATAAAATTCAAAATCTAAATTTTTAAAAATTATCCAATTTACCCTATTGTTTAATTCTATCCCTTATCTCAATAATCTCCCCCGTCGGTTACAAAGAATGGCACATCCTACAAGGCATGCCCTGACACGTCATGTTTGACGTTTGATTAGTTGACCATTAACCGTGATGGTCTTATTAAGACTCTGACCGCAACCGCAGAAGAACAATTCTCCCCTCTTTTCCATATATAGCAAGTTGCACCTCTTATCTCTCACTACTTGACAAAACAACCCGTCCATGCCAGGTCCCACACATTGCCCTTTTATCCAGATGATAGGAGCATATTTATGCGACTTAGTTAGCTTGTTTTCTTGCATTTACATAGCTAATTTCTACTTGTTAGAGTGTTTTAAGCTATTTTCATGTGTTTTTAGGTTCAATTGACAAAGTTGGCAAGAAAGTGCAATTTGGAGCATTTTAGAGCAGTTTTGGGCTTGTAATGGATTACACATGCATAGAGCAAGGTGGATGGATGAATTTGAAGATCAAGAGAGGCTAGGAATGTGATTAACATCTAGAAGAATTAAATCGAAGACTTGGAAGATAAGGAATCAGCTACAAAGAAGGAATATTATCCAAATTACCTTATCTTATCCAAACCTTATCCAACCTTATCTTATCTTTTCCTACCTTAATTTCAGCTTCAAAGATGACTCATTTTCACATTAAATCACCTAAATATCAAGTTCTAGAAGCCCTATTTTCGTGCCCTAAGTTTATGCCACATGTAACCCTTCTAGAAGTTCTAGAATCTGCCACAAAGACCATTCCTTGTCCTCATTGGAATCTGATTGAAAGTGTCCTTGTTCTTTGGTGATTTGGAGTCCTAATTCCTCTCATTTTCAGATCAATTTTGTGCCTTCCCTTCACCCTATAAATACATGATGCCGCAACACTCATAAACCACCACCCCACAATTTCACACCACACCATCCATCACACCTCAAGAGCTTAAATTCACGTAAATCCCCATTGTGCGCAGCAAGGAAGGAAGGAGGAGCCACCTGGAGTGTTTCTAGGTGTATTCTATCTTTGTTTTTAATGTTTAAGTTTAATTATCTTTGTTTTGCGAACATGAGGAGCTAAACTTGTTTTAACTAGATGAGACTTTGAAACCATGATTATATTTGCAATATGAATTGATTACTTTCAGTTGTGATTTCATAAATCATTAATACAATTTACTTAACTGTTTGATTAAGAACTTATTCTTGTGTGTTGATTAAGAGGGTCCGCTTAGTTTGCATGCCTGAATTTGATGCTAAAATATAAGGGAGTTTTACCTAATCGTTATGAACTTATATTTATAAGTAGTGGAGGTTGCTAGTCACGATTGTGTTAAGTAAATTCCTGGCAAGAGCATCATGCTTTTCATAGTTACGAATGCCTTGTCAATGCTTATGATTTTCGCAAAGCTTAATGATCTTTGATTGAATCTCTATTATGCTGTTCATGTAGGAAACTATTGAAGAATAATTTGGCTGCCGATGCGTATTCCATCCAATTCAATGACTTAAGGAAAATCTGAGGGTTAATTAGTGCTGTTCACAGTTAATCTGGGGTGTTGAGGTTCATGGTCTATTCGAAAAGCAACTGGAAATTAATTTGTATGCAAGTGTGTCATGTGTGGAGAAGGACCCTCTAGCTAGCTTATCACCCATATTTTCCCCTAATTTCGTCCAAAGTTATTTAAGTCTTTAAATTTGTTTGTTTTTACCTTAATTTCGTCCAAAATCCAATCCCCCTTTACTTGGTTGTGTCTTTTAGTTAGAATTTGTCCAAACTTGTGTTTTTAAGTGTTTTGAGTCAAGTTAAAAGTAATTTTCGTCCAAATCATCCTTTAGTGTCTAGTTTGAGTCTATTTGATTACTTTGTACTGTTTTGAGTCTTTTTAGTTTGTTTTGAGTTGTTAGAGTCTAGTTTTCTGTTTTTTAGTCTAGTTTAGTGTTTTAGAGTTTAATTTGAGTAGATTAGCATCCCTTCTAATCCCCGGCCTAGAACGATCCTTACTTACACATACTACAATCATATGATTTTAATTTAAATGTTAGAATATTTCACATCACTAGACACGACAAACTGAAAACTATGACAGCATGCATGAGCTAAATCAAATTAAGCACGTGTCTAAACTAGGAGCCTACGTGGTACCTTCTTGTCACAAAAAAGTATAGGTCCCACGCATCCACTTGGAGCAAGAAGCCCCCACGATAGAATGAATATTTAGTACATTCATTTGGCTTTTTTATGAAATCTTTGGATGTTCTTGAATTGAATTCAAAATCTAAATAATTTGATAAATATTTTTTGCAACCAATCATGTTTTAATTAAAGAAATTATTGTAGTTTAGCTTCATATTTCAACCAACTTGTTTATTTTTTGTGTATACAATAGTGAGTGTCAAAAAGATTTTAGTTTGGAGTGGTCGTGGTGATGTTCACCGAAAGGAAGAGAGTAAAGAGGGAGTTACGGGAGAGAATTTGAAAGATGAGAGACGGTTGAGTGGGTCGAAAGAGAGAGAATTGGTTGAAATGAGGGAAAATGGAACTGTGAGGGAAAAGTGATGGGATATGGTGTGTGTGGAAGAGAGGGAGAGAAAGAAAATATATTTTAAAAAAGATAAGAAAAAGAAATGATGTCTAAGATGATGGCACAAAAGTGTCAGTTTCAAAACCCATAAAATATTTGGTGTAAGCAACTCGCATGACCATCCCTCATCATTAAACCTCTTTTAAGTTTTTTTTTTTCTTTAAATTTTCCCATGCCAAACCAAGCAGTGATGCACACTGCACAAGGTCAATTTTTAGAATTTGAATTTATCTCAGATAAATTTTTACTGTTTCAAACGTAACTTCTTCGTTATAACTTCGAATTAAGTTCCGTTTGCGGCCACGTGTTCGTAAAAATGAGTACTATTCGAAAATAGTAAAATAAGATTGAAAAAGTGAAAGGAAAATTGAGGTCCATGTGGAAGGCCTACATGGCATCTCAGGGGTATTTTGATAATTTCACTACTACTGAGAATAAAATATAATAAATCTTGGGGCGTTTCAAAAATTTTCAACATTAAGGAATAAAATAAGAATAAATGTGGGACGGGATTTTGCCAAGTGGTCTAGAGGGTGTCCTCATGGACCAACAGAAGATAGGCACCCTAGTAAGTCAATCAACAATCATCGAAATATCATCATAGTCTCCACGTGTACGAGGCTGTTCGTACATGAAGTCCGCAGTGATATTCTTCCATATCCATCCGGATATAAGGAGTGACTGTAACAACTCGAACGATTTCTTTCTTCCTGCTTTAACTAGCTGACAAATCAAGTTCTTGCTTAATGCCTAAGCAATCTCCTTTTTCATCCTAGGTCAAAAGTAGAAGGGTCGGACTTAGAAATTAGCTAACAAAGTTTCCTGATGGTCTGTAAGTAACGTCACATGAATACTTGTGAGTTGTAACTGAAATATGATTTGACGACCGAGTCATCTATGTGCTTTTCTGTTGAGATCTTTAGCAACTACGTTTGTACAACCGAGGTAGTACACAATGGTGAGATCATAGACGTTGATTGATTTTTTTTCCATCGCCGCTATCCACAATTAAGCTTCTTCCAAGTAAAGATGTATTTCAGAGTTTTAAGGGAGTCGATGAAGATTTTGGCATGTTTCTCCATAAAGAAACCGCCATCAAATTTTTAGTGTAAAGGTAGCAATTGTCAACTATAAGTCGTAGGTAAGATAGTTCACTTCATGTGGTCCTAGTTGTCAGAAGGCATAAGTGGTTACCCTATCATGCTGCATTAGCACATAGCCAAATCATTCAATGAAGTATCACTGCAGATTTTGAAATTATTGGTGTCATTGAGAAGTGTAAGAACAATAGTCGAAAAGAGACAACACCTCAGTTGTCAGAAACTTAATCACATTCACGTCTAAAAAAAACCTAACTTCTTCCTTGGTCAACTTTGTAAGGAATAAGGCTAAGGTGGAGAAACTTAGCACATACCAATGGTAAAAGACAAGACCAAAGATACCTAGTATTTCGCAAAACCTTGTGGGGGTTTCCAGTTTTCTACAGCTGCAACATTTTTGGGGATTGACAAGAATGTCGTCTGCTGAGATCATGATTACAAAAAAAAAAGGCACATAATTTAAACAAAATTAGTATTTAGGGAATTTAGTGTAATGCTGACTCGCTTTGAAATTGCTTAGATCAAATCATCGGGGTTTAGAAAGTTTGACTTCATTATTGAGAGTAAATAAGGAAGTTCTCAATAAGGTTATCACAAATCTCTCGGGATATGGGCAGAATACGCGGTTCGTCAGGTTCATGAACGATATTGGAGCATTCGCCAACCTGTATAGCATCACAAGGAACTCATAATGAACATGTCAAGTCCTAAATGCAAACCTAGGAACATCATCATTTCTGATCTTCAGCTGGTCTCAACCAAATTTCAGCTGGTCTCCTGCATGGTTTGCTTCTAAGTTTCCACGATCGTTGTTCTGTTGTCCCTACATGTCTGGATATGTGTGTATGTCGGTTGTGTCATTATCTAACGTTTCTATGGTATTCTAGTAATGTATGTCTCTATGGAACAATGAACCGGTGTCCTGGCAATGGTATGATATCCATATACCGCATTATATTTTCAATATAAAGAACATATTGCCTGAATAATGGATGACAACTCCTAGAAACAGGACAATCTTGTTCTGGTGTGTCACTAAAGTTGGCTACTAACTAGGGCATGGTCGGAAGAGTATGTAAGATTTCTAGGAAGGTTGCTCATGTGAGGTGATTTTTTCACTTTTGGGAACACTAACTATTGCCTTTGGTATGTAATTATGGAAACTAGTATTTGTGAAACTGCCTTAAGCTCAAGAATGAGAATTATCAAAATTCGATCTTCCTCTTGAAGATTCGAAATCATAACGGATATGTTTGAAAGATTGACATTTTCGGGGACTAAATGTGATTGTCCCCCAGATGTTCTTCCATTAACTGTATCCACATCAGCCTTACCATAGTTACTTGAGACATTTTAGAGACTTCGAGGTGAAGCAAAACCTCGAGGAAATTTTGGGAGGTGGCACAAAAAATAAAGATTTCCACGGATGAAAGCGCTTGTAGTTTCCTAACAAAGAAGGGTTGGTAACGATGGCTGCATAATAGTTGGGATTCATCGGTAAATTATAGGTGGTACATAATTATCAATATAACTACCTTGCTTCAGGGTCAGCAAAACGTCTCCATTTCAGGTCTATCTATGGCAATGAGGTTCTTCGCTTAAAAATCTAATGGCAGTCGCCAAAACATTCTTCTAGAGGGTCGGTAAGTCATAGAAAAGTGTCAGCGATTATCATTCCAAGTTGCCCAAAACTCATGAAAAGTTGGCATATTTTGTGTTTGACGAGGTGGCATAATTATGACGTTAGAATTCAAGAACCGAGAAGGCTTACATCACGCGTGTGATGATTTCGATACTGCCTAACCTATGCTCTGATACCAAATTGACACACCTCAACCCAGATTGTCCATATAGACACTTGAATCGCGATGTGTTGGCCGACACCCAGAAGGGGACATAGCCATAAAGCGTAGTGATGTGGAAAAATGTGATTAAATTAAAACCTAAAAGTAACTAATTTAGAGTGTGCATATGAACAAGATTGAACCATGTCACACAAGTGATGTTAGAGCATGGATAAATTGCAGTAAAAGAAGAGTAAAGACATATATACCGAAAGGATGAGTCTCTTACATAACAGCTTTTACCGACAAACCTCATTGTCATGAAACCTCTGCCATTAAAATCCTGGAAGGGTGAAAGACAAGGGTGTGTGGTCCTAAAAATGAAGTTTGTAAAACCGTTTCGAAAAGTGTAACCATTCGCTGTAAAACAAGTATATGGTTTCCTAAAAATATTATAATACTAGTATGTAATATGGTACCCTATAGCAGAAGTGAGTGAAAAGATGTTGGGTACACCAACAAGGTATCTCAACATTAAATCTCAAAATGTTATTACAAGAAACCAATTCTCATTAATTTATGTTGGCACACAAGTCCATTGTAGAGATATTCAGACAATGGAACATGTTGGCTACAGGTTTTAAATTCTGGTACCACATCACGTGAGCTACGCTAGTCGCATCACATACGAGTCCAAAACATCACACAAAAGGATAAGCTATCACTTAACTCTGGATCCAAAGCAAATGTGAACGGTGCATGTGAACTATACGTGAAGCTGGTCTTTGGCCCATGGTAGTACAATAACTAAGAGACACCGTACAAACATGTAATAATGAGCAGATAAAACGCAAGGATGTCATGCCACAAGTTTATGCTTACAAATAATATTAGAAACATAAAGTGTACGGAAAGTCTATTTGTACCAAAACGAAGCTTAGGACGAGAGGAATAAGGTTCTACCCATTTTAAGGCCAAAAGTTGGTCGAAGCTGCTCAAAATATGGCCTAAAAGCTACTGCCTGACTTGGAACCTTCTGAACAGGGGGATTCGAGAATGCAAGTTCAAATCCCTAGCCTAGTAGATTGTGGGAAGTCGTCTTACACCTTCAAACTCGACCAAATCAACAATGTTTGGCATGGAAAATCCTACAACTTGTCGGAAAACATGGTGGGTTGGATATTTGTCCTTTAAACAAATAAAAACCTGCATGCATGGTAGAAAAACGCACTGGAACTCAAAAGAAATTTTAATGGTAGAAATCCCGAGCTTACCGTGTATCGAGAAGTTTGAATTCGCCAAAGTTCATTGAACACTGAAACAAGAACCTTGTTTAGTCCTAGTGTGGCACCACTAAGGAGTTGCATATGGTCCTAGATAATTTTTGGGAGAATTTGGGAGGTGTTGATGAAGCTTTGGAGTGGTGGTGGTGGTGATGTTCACTAAAAGGGAGAGATTAAAGAGGGAGCTACGGGAGAGAGTTTGAAATATGAGAGAAGGTTGAGTGGGTAAAAAGAGAGAGAATCGGCTTAAATGAGGGAAAATAGGACCGTGAGGGAAATATGTGAGGGAAAAGTGATGGGATATGGCGTGTGAGAGAGAGAGAGAGAGAGAGAGAGAGAGAGACATGAGATAGAGGGAGACAAAGAAAATATATTGAAAAAAAAGAAAAGAAAAGAAATGATGTCTGATGGATGACGACATAAAAGTGTGTGTTTCAAAGCCCATAAAAATATTTGTTTAAGCAACTTGCATGGTCATCACTCATCATTAAGCCTCTTTTAAGGCTGATATTTTTTCCTAGGTAGGACCAAGCAGTGATGCATGCTGCACGAGGTCAATTTTTAGAATTTGAATTTATATTAGGTAAATTTACATTGTTTCGAACATAACTTCTAATATGCCCCGACCCCAATATCTCCAAATACCAGGATAGGCACATGCTGGCTGACACCCAAGGGCGACGAAGCCATTTAAACATGCATGCAAGTTATAAAGAAAGAATGAACGTAAATAAAATATGTAAATTTGAACATAATGAAGTATGCAATAGTAAGAACGTGTTTAGAGCATACAACTAATCAAGAAGAGTACGAAAGGAATATTTTAAAATAAATGAGGTTACAAATAAAATGGGTCCTACACCGAGAGAGGAGCTCGAAGCTACTGATATGGGAGTGCCTTGATGCGGGGATCGCGTGCCTTGATTTTAAATCCTGAAGGGGGCGCAAAACAAAAGGGTGAGTGGACCAAAGTTTATAATAATACTAATAATAAGAAAAACGTTTTCTTTCTGAACATACTAACTCCCTGTTTTGAAAACTCATATAGTACTACATAGTAGGTTTTCTGAAAACTCTAGCATGCCATGAAAAACATTCGTAAAACACCTATGTGTAAACCAGCGCTCAGTAATGGTAATATGGTCGCCCAAAGGCAAATCCTTAAATCACATCAATGATGTACTCAATTAAGGGTATGACAGTTGCTCGAAGGCATAACCATCACCCGAAGGTGAAGTTGTATGACACTGTGTTATGCCAGTGAAGAAATATGGTAGGTCCCATCATCTGAAGGTGAAGTTGTACAACTCTGGGTCACGCCATAGAAGAAACATGTGCATAACATAACACACCGACAATAGCCGTGGCTAGTGAAGCTGTCTGACATTGGTTTAGCCAGTGAAGCTAGGAGTATATCATAAATATCCTTAATTGTGTCCTATGGCCATAGACGTATACATACTTGTGTTTTGTGTATGTGTTGTATGATAACCCACTAGACAAGCATCAAAAACGTATCTTAGAAACTCAAATTAAATCACCAGAGCCCAAAAGCTCAAAGCACTAATTATTTAACCATAATAAATTATATTCATAAATTTGTAATATATCATACGCGTAAATTCAATAATTCATAATGTTTCGTAAAACATAATTCGATAAATCATAAATAATGCATAAAATGTAAAATCATGAAATCAAGGTTTTCGTGAATGCAAGCCTAGCATTCAAAAAAAATAAAAAATCATGCAATTTGAGAGAGGGTCAACCCATAAATATTCTGCTATCAGGGAGCCGTTTAAACTAGAGAGGATAGAGTCATTTCTAACCGACTCACCTAAACACAAATAGAGACCATTCAATAAAACTCTACTAAAACAATCGAATTTGGGAAAACGAACAGCGGATTTGAATTCGGCATGTCAAAAAACTTAAGAAGGGACCTCCGGTTCCCTAACACGCTGTCGCACATGCCATCATGGGGTGGTGGCCCTAGTCACCACTTACCGAGATGGGTCACTGAAAAAATCGCTGGCGCTGTCATGGTTTGTGGTAGAGCACAGTGCTTCCGGTTGAGGCTCGTGCGCTCCACACGCATAGCATTGCAGCGCCACATGCCTCCGATTATAGGTGTACTTGCCTTCCTCACGAGGTCGGGGATTTTGCAGGTTTCAGGCCGACTTTCAAAGCTCATTCTGAGCTTGATTCTCAAACAATTTCAGTGATATAAGAACTTAAATGAAGTTAAGAATGTAGGGAATCGATACATACCCATTGGAGGTCGTGACATGGCCAGAGTTGGCGGGAAAAGGGGTTTGAAAGTGGCCAAATGGCCATGGTTTCAACTTCCAGAAATCTGGAAAAGTTTTCCCAAGATGTTTCGGGTATCCAACACTCAATTAACACTTACCAACTATCTTAATCTAACCTAAAACATGATATAGAAGATTTTGGGAGCTTACTTGCGTCGAGGATGGCAAGAACTCACCGTGTTTCGTCGGGGAAGATGATGCATAGTGACTGTCAAGAGAGAGAGGGAGTGAGATTGAAGAGAGGTGAGAAAGGGAGGAGGGAGGGTCCACAGATGGTCATGGTGCTTGCCAGAATGGTGAGGCTAGTGTTGGTGGATGCAGTACCATCGTTATTTGTTTGTGTGTGTGCGTCTATGATCGGAGTGGAGAAAAGGGTGTAGAGATGAAAAGGGAGAGAAAAATGGAAAGAGTTCTAGAGAGAGAAGTCCACGGGGAAAAAAAAAGAAAAAGAAGAAAGAAAAGAGGGAAAAAGAGTGGGCCGGGAGACAACCCAAAACAAGGGTGGGCTCCAATGGCACACCAAACAAAGTAAAATTACCATAATGCCCTTACGTTTCAAATTCTATAAAATCTCTTTTGTAGCTCCAAATTCGATTCCGCTTGTGCCCACGTGCTTGAAGCGACGAGCACTATAAGGATACATCATGGAAACAAATCTCATGTCATATGACAAGGCGGTCAACAATCTACCCCTGTTAAGAGCTTCTTCGACCTGTTGTGTGTGTTTCCTTCTATTTTAATCACTTACTTATTTTATTTAATTAGTTTATGTATTTTATGATAACCAAATCTAACTAATAGTTAGGTACAATGTAGCAATACTACGTGTTGCTCACGAAAGTAGCCAAGAGTTTTGACAAATTTCGTTGATATTACTTGAAGTCGTTTTATGAGGTTGTACTTTGCAATGTCAAAAAATGTGCGGTCAGGATTGATTGTTGTCATGCCAAAATAAAAGCAAATTACGAGCACCTAATCCGTTATGATAACTAGCTACTTGTAAAGATCGAAAATATGCTAGGCTAGGCCATTTCAGACCTATGTCAATATTGTTTCAGGTTGATAGGACAAGCTCGAGTGAATTCTCTTCCCTTTTAATCTATTTTCTTGTCCTTTCTTTTTATTTAAACGGTTCCGATTAAACTATGTAAATATTTTGTACTGATTTTTTTATAGAGAGAGAAAGACAAAAAGAAAACTGCGAGAGAAGAAAGAGAAGTGAATAAGAATACGAGAAAAGAGAATCCTACTCCCAAAACTTCGACTCATATTCACCTTTGTAAGTTGTGCTTCTCGTGCTTGTTAGGACCAAGCTAGATTGGGATGACAAAAAGCCCTATGGGTATGGGTATTCGTGGATACCCAATCCTAATAGAGTGGTTATGGAAGTTATATAATACACATGTACGGGGCAGGTTTGGGGCTGTCTTAAAAATCCAAGTCGGATATGTAGTGATTGATTATGTTTTCAATCCCGACTCGAACTCGATCCAATTACATATGTATATTAGTGATAATTTTTATATATTAGTATGTATAAATACATATAGAAAAGTATGTGGTTCCACTCTTACCCAAGTCTAGAGTTTTAGTCTTTAACCCCCAATTAACAAATTGAAACTTTTGAGAGCACACAATGATATACACGATTCATTTGACAATTTTATTTCCACATGAGTCGACGATATACTTTTGAACTCGTTACGAGGACTTGATGTAAGATGAAAGTTGGTCATCATAAGAAATTATTTTCTTGTAAATATGCAAATGTCTATCTTTGGAAGTGGCTCCACAAAGTCAATAAGAAATAGGAGGAGAGGACCCATCTCTCCCTCAATTTGCTTTCACGTTTTAACGTCTGTTTGAGGAAGGTGACTTTTGTCTTATAACTTTTAGTTTAATTTTTGTTAAAGACGGGATTATCCAAACACTGGGATTATGTACGATCTAAATGGCCCCAACTTATTTGACCTTTTCGTTATTGCTTTTTACGGTTTTGGAGTTGAGTTGTACCTTCACTGGATTGGATTGTGATGGATCCACCTGTCATCTTTTCTTCTCGTTCTCCCTACCATGAATTTAAGGGTTTTTTTTTAATTATTAAACTAATCATTGCTCTTAATACTCTAGACATTCATTAGTTCTTTGATTACATATTAGTTATGCATTTTTATTGTACTCAACTCAACTAATTAATGAAGGAGTGCTTCGATTTCCATCCAAAAATTTGGTAGCTTCCACATTTCAATGTTTCATAATTTTAGTAGAGGCCAACTATAAACCTATATCGAGATTTAGGATTTCACATTCAGCAATACATCAGAAAAAAAAAAAAAAAAAAGAAAAGTCAAACATCATGTGGAGCCTCCAAGCAAGCAATTTCATGTTTCATCGTAAAAAAATTGTGCCTTTCATGGTTATGGTCTCGTTTAGGGTGGAAGTGCAATTGAGAACTCTTTTTTTTTTTTTTTTTTTTTTTTTTTTTTTTTTTTTGAAAAATGATATTATCTACACTAAGGAGATGGGGGTGGGCTTAACCTCATAATGGGCTAGCAATAATGTAGTTCAAATTTGTTTTTTGGAGAGAATCAAACCTACGACCTCTCACTTACAAGTAATGAGCAATACCACTAGATTGTAGTACTAAGTAAAAACGAATTGAGAACTTAAGTAAAAAGGATTTTAGGATGTAGGTTATTTAATGTTAGAAATACCTTGGGGTGTATTCAAATATTTTTTTTTCTCAAAAAAAAGAAAAAAAGAAAAAAAAAAGACGGTTTTGGTGCCTACCTTGCACTTTAGTATTATGGTATACAAATACTTTAATAGGAAAATATTAAGTGGGGTGTATTGTACAAAATGTATAATTTCAATCAAGACAATCCTAAACAAAAATGGAGTTGTTATTTACGCTACCCAATCATCATTTAACACTCATTTTTTATACATTTTTTTGGCATTTTAGCTAAAATTGTCATGATATTAGTATAACTCTTTACTTTAATCTCTAACATTTGAAATCGATAGAAATGGTCCTTAAATTTGTCCACAATTAATCATTTTGGTCTTACCGTAAAAATCTCTGTTAAATAAGGATCAAAATGAAAAAAAATACCTTAATTTAATAAACAATGGGCCAAAATGACTTGACAAAAATTACGAGTATTTTTGCCAAATTTTCATCATTTAACGAAGATTTTTCATGGAATAACTAAAATAATTGACGACGGACAAACTTAGTGACTAGTTCTATCGGTTTTAAATCTTAGGAACCAAAGTGAAGTGTTATGACAATCTCATGATCATTTTAGCTAAAGACCCTATATTTTTTTTTCCCTTTGTGTTAGAAATTTGTATAGTAAGCTGACATTTTTGGGCTACAATCGACAACTTTGTACGTGAAATGGAGAATAAGCTGTCGTTTAATTTTCTGAACTACCATACTTAGTACTACGGTCTAGTGGTATTCCTCTTTACTTGTAAGTGAGAAATCTTAGGTTTGATTCTCGTCAAAGTCGAATTCAAACTACATTATTGCTAGTCCATTGTGATGCTTTGTCCACTGTCTTACCCATTAGTTTAGATAATATCATTTACTAAAAAAAAACACTTCCTGAACTAACGCCCTAGTTGACATGGACCCAATAAACTATTTATGTGATAAAATTCAAAATCTAAATTTTTAAAAATTAGCCAATTTACCCTATCGTTTAATTCTATCCAATGTAATGTTAACATATTCGTACGTCTGCCAGACCTACCTAAAAATGGAAGGTATCGAGTACATTGACAATTGAGTTGCCCAGAATTGAGCTATAATTTGTAATTTGCTAAGCAAAAAAAATCCCTTGTCTCAATAGTCTCCCCCGTCGGTTACAAAGAATGGCACATCCTACGAGGCATGCCGTGACACGTCATGTTTGACGTTTGATTAGTTGACTATTGACCGTGATGGTCTTAGTAAGACTTTGACTGCAACTGCAGAAGAACAATTCTCCCCTCTTTTCCATATATAGCAAGTTGCATCTCTGATCTCTCGTTACTTGACAAAACAACCCGCAAGTGCCAGGTCCCACACATTTCCCTTTTATCCAGACACGACAAACTCAGAACTATGACAGGATGCATGCACTAAATCAAATTAAGCACGTGTCAAAACTAGGAGCCTACGTGGTACCTTCTTGTCACAAAAAGTATGGGTACCACGCATTCACTTGGAGCAAGAAGCCCCCACGCATTCAAAATCTAAATAATTTGATAAATAATTTTTGCAACCAATCATGTTTTGATTAAAGAAATAATTGTAGTTTAGCTTCATATTTCAACCAACTTGTTTATTTTTTGTGTATAAAATAGTGAGTGTCAAAAAAATCTTAATTTGAATTGACTGTTTACGATGTGCAAATAATAGCTTTATATTTCAAACACGTCTTCAAATAAGATACATGAAATAAAGGATGTAGTTTCGAATTCGAAGGCAACTGCAATTTATAAGCTACAAACCCCACTTTTGCTAACACCTCAAATGGACCATAAAATCTTGGTAGTAATTTGTGAAATGGATGAGCGGCCAATTATGTGTACTCATAAGGAACAAGTCTCAAATATACGCATCCACTTGGAGCAAGAGCCCCCACGATAGAATGAATATTTAGTACATTCATTTGGCTTTTTTTATGAAATCTTTGGATGTTCTTGAATTGAATTCAAAATCTAAATAATTTGATAAATAATTTTTGCAACCACTCATTTTTTAATTAAAGAAATTAAGCAACTTGCATGGCCATCCCTCATCATTAAACCTCTTTTAAGGCTGATTTTTTTTTTCCCTGGCCAGACAAAGCAGTGATGCACACTGCACGAGATCAGTTTTTAGAATTTGAATTTATCTTAGGTTTTACATTGTTGCGAACATAATTTCTTCGTTATAACTCTGAATTGAGTTCCGTTTACGGCCATGTGTTCTAAAAATGAGTACTATTGAAAATAGTAAAATAAATTTGGAAAAATGAAAGGAAAATTGAGGTCCACATGGAAGGCCTATGTGGCATCTCAGGATATTTGGATAATTTCACTACTATTGAGAATAAAATACAATAAATCTTGGGGCTAGATGTCACAATCTACCCATTTAAGAAAATTTCATCCTTGAAGTTAGAAGCAACATAATTTAATCATGGAAGAAATATGGATATAAGTCTCTCACACGTTTCTCCGTTTCCTATGTAGCCTTTTTAGCAGAGTGGTTTCTTCGAATTCTGTATCGTTTGCGTCTAAGCGATCGTATTGATAATCACTATGAGAGTAATGGTGTGTGTTTCTTTGGGTCGAGCCCAAATAATAATTAATTAGGCACGAGACCTAATTAATAAAATACTGCTGGAGACAAATCTACTTGCCCACTTACTTAACGAACCCAATGAATAGGTTATCGATATTACAGTTTGCAGGTTGCAATACCAATAATCGATTGTTGTCTCGATAAACAAGTAATGGAATCCCGAAGGTACAAAATTATTATTTTGTACCTCATTAGGAAAGTGCATAAATCATCTGATTTGCGCATTGTTCGCATTCTCGTGTTCATAAGAACACGTACTACCTAGAAAGATGTGAAAAGGAACAAGAAATGATAAGAACTGAGATGTCCATGCATGAAATCAACATAGGATTTCCACTTAGTCGACCATGGGCATTTCAAAAAATTTTCGGCATTAAGGAATAAAATAAGAATAAATGTGGGATAAGATTCTGTCAAGTGGTCTAGAGGGTGTCCTCGTGGACCAACAAAAGATGGGCACCCTTGTAAGTTAGTCAACAATCACTGAAATATCATCATAGTCTCCACATGTACGAGGCTGTTTGTACATGAAGTCCAGTGATTCTCCCATATCCATTTGGATATAAGGAATGACTGTAACAACTCGAACAATTTCTTTCTTCCTACTTTGACTAGCTGACAAATCAAGTTCTTACTTAATGCCTAAGCAATCTTCTTTTTCATCACAGGTCAAAAGTAGAAGGGTCGGACTTGGAAATTAGCTAACAAAGTTTCTTGATGGTTTGTAAGTAACGTCACATTAATACTCGTGAATTGTAACTGAAATAGGATTTGACGGCCGAGTCATCCATGTGCTTTTCTGCTAAGATCGTTAGCAACTACGTTTACACAACTAGGGTAATACACGATGGTGCGATCATAGACGTTGATTGATGTATTTCAAAGGTTTAAGGGAGTCGATGAAGATTTTGGATGTTTCTCCATAGAGAAACCGCCATCATGTTTTTAGTGCAAAGGTAGCAATTGTCAACTCTAAGTCGTATGTAAGATAGTTCACTTCATGTGGCCCTAATTGTCAGAAGGCATAAGCGGTTACCCTATCATGTTGCATTAACACGCAACCAAATCATTCAATGAAGTATCACTGCACATTTCAAAATGATTGGTGTCATTGAGAAGTGTAAGAATAATAGTCGAAAAGAGACAACACCTCAGTTGTCAGAAACTTAATCACATTCACGTTTGAAACAAAACTAACTTCTTTCTTGGTCAACTTTGTAAGGAATAAGGCTAAGGTGGAGAAAGTTAGCACATACCGTCAATGGTAATTGACAAGACCAAAGATACCTAGTATTTCGCAACACCTTGTGGGGGTTTCCGGTTTTCTACAATTGCAACATTTTTAGGGATTAACAAGAATGTCGTCTGCTGAGTGATTACAAAAAAAAAGGCACATGATTTAAACAAAACTGGCATTTAGGAAATTTAGTGTAACGCTGATTCGCTTTGAAATTGCTCATATCAAATCATGAGGGTTAGAAAGTTTGACTTCATTATTTGGAGTAAACAAGGAAGTTCTCGATAAGGTTATCATGAAGCTCTTGGGATATGGGCAGAATACGTGGTTTGTCAGGTTCATGAACGATATTAGAGCATTCGCCAACCTGCATGACATCACAAGGAACTCATAATGAACATGTCAAGTCCTGAACGCAGTCTTAGGAATATCATCATTTATGATCTTCACCTAGTCGCAACCAAACATCATATCAATCTTGAAGAAAGCTTGGGTTCTATAGAGTTGGTCGGAGAGATCTTTAATTCAAGACATGGATTAACGGTTTTTAATCGTCACCCAATTGAATTGTTAGTAAACAATGTAAAATTTTAAGGTTCGGTCTTTGCTCTTCATGAATGGAAGCAAAGGTCTCTACAATGAAGATTCAAGGAAAATAGGTGTTATACCATGATGTAGATAAATAATGCCTCACACATCTCAATCTAGTGGTATCACAAATAGATATTTAGGAACAACGTCAATAATTTAGTTTGATCGAGTTCACAATTTCCAGCTATACTTGATTGTCGTCTTCTTCTACAACACGTGCTAATAAGCCTTCACAACTTTTCTTAATAAATGTTTCGCCTTTACGGTGGGGATTTTGTGCTTCAGTTTCTAATGTTCAATAGTGGAGTTGACCATATGGATGACAGGTCGTAAAAAAAAAATGACTACTTTCGGTCGATGCTCCACCAAAGAAATAATAATAATGTAATCGATCCATCTCTTGGATTATGTGGAGTTCCATGATATCCAACAAAATAAGATTAACTGGCATTATTGGATTGGTAGTGGAAATGGTGCAATCGCTACACTCGCACTATACATAACACAATTGCCTTTTGGCATTGGAATTCTCGAGACGTACCCGACTAAGGTACCATGTGGTTGAGGTATTTGAACAAACGAGGATAATATGACCAATTGGTGGTTTATGTCATTGGCAAGACTACAAGTTTGCTACTCCTATATGGTTTCCCAAAAATATTATAATACTAGTATGTAATATGATACCTTGCAGGATAAGTGAGTGAAAAGATGTAGGGTACACTAGCAAGGTATCTCAACTTTAAATCTCAAAATGTTATTACAAGAAATCAATGCTCATTAATTTATGTAGGCACACAAGTCTATTGTAGAGATATTCAGACAATAGAACAGGTTAGGTGTAGGTTTTATATTTCGGTACTTCATCACGTGAATTACGCTAGTCGCATCACACACGAGACCAAAACATCACACAAAAGGACATGCTGGCTCTTAACTCTGGATCCAAAGCGAATGTCAACGGTGCATGTGAACTACACGTGAAGCTGGTCTTTGGCCCAGGAAAGTACAAATAACTAAGAGACATTGTGCAAACATGTAATAATAAGCAGATAAAACGCAAGGATGTCATACCACAAGTTTATGCTCACAAATAATATTAAAAACATAAAGTGTACGGAAAGTTTATTTGTAAAGCTAAACATGGCATGTCACATCATACTATATAAAAGCAGTTGTTGGGAAAAAAAATCACATATATATACATATATATATATATATGTATATATATACATAAAAACGAAAAGAACCACTCATAAATACATGTAGGTAGTAACCGTCCAACTATTCTGCCCGCAGTACTCCTCCAGATGGTCTACTCCTAAACGGAAAAATTACTACACTAATCACTAAACTGATAATAATTAATGTAATAAACCTAATTTCTCACAGTTTGCACAAGAATGGGATTTTCGTCGGAATTTTGGGAAGAAATTCCAATGCCTTATTCGGAGCCGTTACACAGCCAAATTTGACCCATAATATACCAAAAGACGAGAGGAATAAGGTTATACCCATTTTAAGGCCAAACGTTGGTTGGAGCTGCTCAAAAAATGACCTAAAAGCTATTGCCCGACTTGGAACCATTTGAACAGGGGGATTCAAGAATGCAAGTTCAAATCCGTGGCCTAGGGATTATGGGAAGTCATCCTACAACTTCAAACTCGACCAAATCAACAAGGTTTGGCCAGGTTTGGCATGGAAAATCCTACAACTTGCCAGAAAACATGGTGGGTTAGATATTTGTCCTTTAAAGACATAAAAACTTGCATGCGTGGTAGAAAAACGCATTGGAACCCGAGAGATATTTTAATGGTAGAAATCCCGAGCTTACCATGGTTCGAGAAGTTTCATTTCGCCAAAGTTCAACGTTAAAACAAGGAGGAACCTTGTTTCGCCCTAATGTGGCACCACCAAGGAGTTGCATATGGTCCTAGATAATTTTTGGGAGAATTTAGGAGCCATTGATGGAGCTTTGAGCGGTGGTGGTTATGTTCACCAAAAGGGAGAGATTAAAGGGGGAGCTACGAGAGAGAGTTTGAAAGATGAGAGAAGGTTAAGTGGGTAGAGAGAGAGAGTATCGGCTGAAATGAGGGAAAGTGGGGGAAAATGGGACCGTGAGGGAGAGAGATGTGAGGGGAAAATGATAGGATATAGCGTGTGTAAGAGAGAGAGAGAGCCTTGAGATAAAGGGAGATAAAGAAAATATATTTAAAAAAAGGAAAAGAAATGATGTCTGATGCATGATGGCAGAAAAGTGTGGGTTTCAAAACCCATAAAAATATTTGTTTAAGCAACTTGCATGACCATCCCTCATCATTAAGCCTCTTTTAAGGCTGATTTTTTTTTCCTAGGCCAGAGCAAGCAATGATGCACACTGCACATGGTCAGTTTTTAGAATTTGAACTTATCTCAGGTAAATTTACATTGTTTCGAACATAACTTCTGATACACCCCGACCCTGATATCTTCAAATACCAGGATAGGCACGTGCTGGCCGACACTAGAGGTTGAGGAAGCCATTTAAACTTGCATGCAAGTTATAAAGAAAGAATGAACCTAAATAAAATATGTAAATTTGAATATAATGAAGTATGCAATTACAAGACCGTGTTCAGAGCGTACAATTGATCAAGAAGAGTATGAAAGGAATGTTTTAAAGTAAATGAGATTACAAAGAAAGTGGGTCCTACATCAAAAGGGGAGCTCAAAGCTACTGATACGGGAGTGCCTTGACGTCGGGATCGTGTGCCTCAATTCTAAATCCTAAAGGGGACACAAAACAAAATCGTGAGTGGACCAAAGTTTATAATAATAATACTAATAATAAGAAAACCATCTTTTTTCTGAGCATACTAACTCCCTGTTTTGAAAACTCATATAGTACTACATAATAGGTTTTCTGAAAACTTTAGCATGCCATGAAAAACATTCATAAAACATGTATGTGTAAACCAGTGCTCGGTAATGGTAATATGGTTGCCCGAAAGCAAATCCATAAAACATCCGTAAATCACATCAATGATGTACTCAACTATGGGTATCATAGTCGCCTGAAAGCATAACCATTACCCGAATGTGAAGCTGTACGACACTAGGTTACGCCAGTGAAGAAATATGGTAGGTCCCATCACTTGAAGGTGAAGTTGTACAACTTTGGGTTACGCTAGAGAAGAAACATATACATAACATAACACACCGACACTAGTCATGGCTAGTGAAGCTGTTCGACACTGGTTTCACCAGTGAAGTTAGGAGTATGTCATAAATATCCTTAATTGTGTCCTATGGCCATAGATGTATATAGACTTGTATTATGTGTATATGCTGTTTGATAACCCACTAGATAAGCATCGAAAACGTATCTCAAAAACTTAAATCAAATCACCAGAGCTCAAAAGCTCAAAGCATCAATTCTTAAGCCATCATCAATCATATTTGTAAATCCGTAATATATCATAAGCGTAAATCCAATAATAAATAAAATTTCGTAAAACATAATTCAATAAATCATAAATAATGCATAAAACGTAAAATCATGAAATCATACTTTTCGTGAATGCAAGCCTAGTATTTAATAAAAAAATCATGCAATTTGAGAAGGGTCCACTCACAAATATTCCACTATCAGGGAACCGTTCGAACTAGGGAAGATGGGGTCACTTCCAACCGACGTGCATAAACACAAATAAAGACTATTTAATAAAACTTGACTAAAACGATCAAATTTGGGAAAACGGACAGCAGATTCGAATTCGACACGTCGAAAAACCTTATGAAGGACCTTGGGTTTCCCCACGCGCCTCCTTGGAGCGGTGGGCCATATCACCACGCTCCACCCCAAATGCCAAGATGGGTCACCAGAAAAGTCGATGGCGCTGCCATGGACGGCGACGGAGAACAGTGCCTCCAACAGAGCTGCATGCGCTTCACACACTAAGCACTACAACTCACTTGCTCGCAAGTACAGGCGTACTCACCTTCTTCGCAAGGCTGGGGATTTTGCAGGTTTCAGGCCAACTTTTAGAGCTCATTTCGAGCTCGATTCTTAACCAATTTCAGTGATATAAGAACCTAAATAAAGTTAGGATTGTAGGGAATCGATACATACCCACAGTTTCAACTTCCAGAAATCTAGTTCTCGAGATGTTTCCTGCATCCAACACTCGATTAACACTTACTAACTACCCTAATCTAACCTAGAAAACGATCTAGAAGATTTTAAGAGCTTACGTGCGTTGGGGATGGTGAAGACTTATTGTGGTTTGTCAGGGAAGACGATGCATAGTGATTATTAAGAGATAGATGAAGTAAGATCGAAGAGAGGTAGGAAATGGAAGAGGGCCCGCAAATGGCGATGGTGCTTACTGGCTAGTGATAGTGATAGTGAATGCGGTGCCATTGCTGTTTGTTTATGTGTGTGCATCCATGCTCGCAAAGGAGAGAAGAGTGTAGAGATGAGAGGGAGAGAAAAGCAGAGAGAATTATAGCGAGAGAAGTCCATGAGGGAAAAAAAAAGAAAAAGAAGAAAGAAAATGGGGAGGAAAAAGAGTGGGTAAGGAGATAACCCAAAATGGGGGTGGGCCCTACTGGCATACCAAACAAAGTAAGAAAAGGCAAAACAAGGAAAATATCTTGCAGAATGTGAAATTACCATAATGCCCTTATGTTTTGAATTCCATAAAATCTCATTTCTAGCTCCAAATTCGATTCTGCTTGCGCCCACGTGCTTGTAGCAACAAGTACTATAAGGATACACCATGGAAATGAATCTCATATGATACAACAAGGTGGTCAACAAAGGTCAACGTTTTTCGCCTCGAAGGGCATTTTCATAAATTCACACTTTAAAATTATAAAAACCGTAATATTTGGGATGGGTCGTTACAATCTACCCCTATTAAGAAAATTTCATCCCCGAAATTTGAAATAACTTGCTATACATAAAAATACTAGAAAATAGGAAGAAATATATAAAGAAATCAAGTTAAAGTAGCTGCATAAAAGGGAATGCCATTCCATCGCGATCGGATTGCAATGATTCCTCTTTCATGCCTCCAAGCTCATACAGTATAGTATAATACTTATATAAAAAAAAAGTTGAAAATACATATTATTATGTAATAACATAAGGTTAAAAATATATATGTAAAATAGGATGACAACAAAAATAGATATATACTAACGTAGGATTCAAATACTGGTATTGAGTTTAAAATCAAAAGTGGAAACGACTCACCCAAAATTTGTAATGTCAAAAATACATGTATACATATAATAATGTAATTTAAAATATTTTCACTAAAAATCAAAACCAAAAATGAAAATGGGCCTTGCTCAAGCATTCGTAATGTCGCGTACTCTGACAATTGGTGTGTGTGTCTTGGGTCGAGTCCAAACCATAACTAATTAATAACTACAATCGTAGACAGGCCGACTTGCTTTCCTGCATCCAACACTCGATTAACACTTACCAACTACCTTAATCTAACATAGAACACGATCTAGAAGATTTTAGAAGCTTACCTGTGTTGGGGATGTTGAGGATTGGTCGCAGTTTGTCGGGTAAGACGATGCACAGTGACTGTTTAAGAGAGAGAGAAGGAGTGAAATCGAAGTAAGGTGAGAAAGGGAGGAGGGAGGGTGCACAAATGGTGATGGTGAAGGCGGTGTCATCGTTGTTTGTTTGTGTGTGTGCGACCATGCTTAGAGAGGAGAGAAGAGTGCAGAGATAAGAGGGAGAGAAAAGCAAAGAGAGTTTTAGAGAGAGAAGTCCGCAGGGGAAAAAAAAGAAAAAGGAGAAAGAAAAGAGAGAGGAAAGAGAGTGGGCTAGAAGACAACCCAAAATAGAGGTAGGTCCCACTGGCACACCAAACAAAGTAAAAAAAGACAAAATGGGGAAAATATCTCGTGGAACGTAAAATTACCATAATGCCCTTAAATTTCGAATTCCATAAAATCTCTGTTCTAGCTCCAAATTTGATCCCGCTTATGCGCATGTGCTCGTAGCGATGAGTACTACAAGGATACGCCATGGAAACGAATCTCATGTGATACGACAAGACAATCAATAGAAGTCAACGTTTTTCACCTGGAAGGGCATTTTTGCAAATTCACGCTTTAAAATTATAAAAACTATAATATTTCTTAATGAACACATAAGGGCAAATGACATTGTTGGTATGCCCTTCTTTGATCAAATACTCACTGAGACGATTATACCACATTCATCTAGATTGTTTCAGCCAATACATTGATCGCCTTAATTTGATTGAGAGTAGACCTCATGGTTTGTTAGTTGTTTCAAGCAACTTAAGTCCTTTTGGGACTTTCATATATATGTCAGTAACTAATTCTCCATATAGATACGCGGTGATGACATCCATAAGTTGCATGTCAAGTTTTTCTGAAACCATTAAACTTATTAAGTAACGGAACGTAATTGCGTCCATTACGGGAGAGTATGTCTCCCCATAATCAATTCTAGGTCTTTGCGAAAAACCTTGTGCAACGAGTCGTGCTTTATATCTTGCAATCTCGTTTGTCTCATTTCGCTTTCTTATGAATACCTATTTGTAACCCACGGGGTTTATACCAAGTGGGGTTTGGACTACCGGTCCAAAAACATTTCACTTTTCCATGGAATTTAATTATGCTTGGATTGCATCTTTCCACTTAGGCCAATCTTGTCTGTGTTTGCATTCATCGACAGAGCGGGGCTCAATATCATCACTTAATATGATTTCAGTGGCTACTGTGAATGCGAACATGTCGTCGATGATTATTTCATTTTGATACACAATTCATTAGTACAAGCATAATTTTTGGAGATTTCTTTGCTTTCATGTACCTCTGTTTCTTCAGGTACATGTGTCTCATCAAGGACATTTTCTTTTTCTAAAAGTACAGAATCATGAATTGTGGATTTGTCATTCATTTTTATGTCTTGAATGATTTCATTTAGATTTAGTTGTGCCCTTGTCTTTCTTTTTCAAGGGGCTGAATCTTTTGAACCTGGGGGTCTACCACACTTCAGGCATGAACCAGATGAATTATTCGCTGCCACTTTATTTTGTCCAATAGGGACATCAATTCTTGCAGGTGCCTTTGCAGCTGGTATATGTAATTTTGTCACTTTCATAGCATCATTAAAAGCATCTGGCATTTGATTGGCAATTTTCACTTCATTTTCACATTGAGTGCTACGTGGATCAAAATGAGACAAGGTGGGAACAACCCATGTCAGCTCTTGCCATTCTTTTGGAACAGTCTTTTCTCCTTCTAACGATGGGAATACTGTCTCATCAAAGTGACAATCAGCAAAATGAGCTGTAAACATATCACCTGTCAAGGGTTCCAAGTATCCAATGATAGGCGGTGAATCAAAACCCACATAAATTCCCTGTTTGCGCTGAGGTCCCATTTTAGTGCGTTGTGGTAGTGCAATAGGCACATAAACAGCACAACCAAAAACTCGTAAATGTGAAATGTTTGGTGATGCCCAAACCCGAGTTGCACTGAGGAGTATTGGTGGTTGGTTATAGGTTTGAATTGAACTAATGATGCAGCATGTAAAATGGCATGTCCCCATGCAGAGACTAGCAATTTTGTTTTCATGAGCAGAGTGCGAGTTATTAATTGAAACCGCTTGATAAATGTCTCTGTTAGACCATTTTGAGTATGGATATGAGGAACATGGTGTTCAACATCAATGCCTAATGTCATGCAGTAATCATCAAAGGTTTGAGACGTAAATTCACCAGCGTTATCAAGTCAGATTAACTTAATGGGGTAATCTAGGAACTGTGCTCACAACTTAATTATCTGAGCAAGAAGTCTCACAAAAGCTACATTCCTAGTAGATAAGAGACAGAAATGTGACCATCGGGTAGATGCATCAACCAAACCCATAAAATATCAGAATGGTCCACAAGATGGTTGAATAGGCCCACAAATATCCCGTTGAATTCTTTGTAGAAATGATGGGGATTCAACATCAACCTTTAGTTGTGATGGTCTAATTATCAACTTCCCTTGAGAACAAGCCTTGCAAGGGTTATCTCAATAATTGATGTCCATTAAAGTTGGTAATGATTCTACGCATCATGGTAGATCCTGGGTAACCCAAACGGTCATGCCAAAGCATATAAACTTTTGAATCAATGAACTTCTGGTTCATGATAGTATGTGAATCAACTATCTTTATGTATGTATAATACAATCCACTCGTCAAACCATGCAATTTCTCTAATATACTCCTCTGGGTATCATTGGAGGTAATGCATAAATACTCCACATTTTCTGCACTTTTTGTTTCAATGTGGAATCCATTTAAATGTTTGTCTTTGAAACTCAACAAATTTCGAGTAGATCGAGTAATGTACAACGCATTTTGTATGGATAATATTGTTTCATTTGGTAACATAATTTGGGCTTTCCTTGAACCTTCAATTACATCTGATTGGCCTGATATTGTTGTTACCCTTACTCTTGTAACCATCAATCTTATGAAATACTTTCGATCTCGAAGTATTGTATGTGTGGTTGTGCTGTTTGCAAGACAAATATCTTCACCATTTCTCATGTTTTGAGAATGACCATAGTTTTTATCCATGCTTTTTGAGTAAAGGCGATCACAGTTAAAAGCAATTTATATTAAGAAATTTAAATGCCACTTTTATTGAATTTGAAATGCTATTTTTAAACTACAAGTTCAATACATCAAACATATATGATTCAGTCGAATCGGTACAGGTCATTCCCCCTTTTCCACAATGAAGTCTGAGACATCTAGATAGGTTATGTTCAACTGCTCTGATAAGTCGCACACTAGACCAAGTATATCGATTAGTTTAGCTTGGTCGAGAAAATTGGTCTCAACACCCTTCTCCTTAATGGAGGCTTGATATAGATCCACTAGATGTTTTAGGGTACGACAAAGACGCGCCCAGTGCCCATTGCAACCACACCTATGACAGGCTCATTCACACCTATGGTAAGCTCATTCAGAGTTCTTGGGAGCATTATTCATATGAGCTTTGCCTTTGTGGCGATTTACATTTTTAAAGCTCGGGCCTGAATTATGCCTTGGAACCTAGTTGTGAAACTGGACAACATCATTCTTGCTTTTCCCGTTCCACCGTCCTCGCCTGTGGCCACGTCCTCGTTTATGATTATTGCCACCATAGGGTGTGGCATTCACTTCGAGGGAAGCATGATTTACTTCTGGGAATGGTGCAGATCGAGTAGGTCGGGACTGATGATTTTTCATCAGGAGCTCATTGTTTTGTTTAGCTACCAGGAGCATAGATATCAGCTGGTTGTATTTAGTGAAACCTCGCTCTCTATACTGCTGCTGTAGGAGCACGTTTGAGGCATGAAATGTGTAGAAAGTATTTTTTAGCATATCTTTCTCAGTGATGGTTTCCCCACAGAGTTTCATTTGTGAGCTAATTTTGAACATCGCAGAATTGTACTCAGCTACTGACTTGAAATCCTGGATCCTTAGGTGAGTCCACTCAAAACGAGCTCTTGGAAGAATCATCGTTTTCTGGTGATTGTATCTCTTTCTCAATGCTTTCCAGAAAGCTAACGGATCTTCAACCATTAGGTACTTGCTCTTTAGTCCTTCATCAAGGTAGCGATGGATAAAGATCATGGCCTTCACCCGATCTTGAGAAGATGCAATGTTCTCCTCCTTGATTGTTTCTCCAAGATTCCCTGCCTCCAAATGGATCTTGGTATCCACTACCCAGGTAAGGTTCTTCCCAGTAATGTCCAGGGCAACAAAATCAAGCTTTGCCAAGTTCACCATTTTCTTTTCTGAAAGAAAACTGAGATGTGTAAAAACTTGCAATAATATGTATTCTGAAGGTATGTAGTGTTAGAACTTTTGGTTCTTACAAATATTTCATTTTGATCTTCAGCCCAAAATGATAAGCACTCGAAACTTCTGGCTCAAGATTTACATGATCAATGAGGAGGGCAATTGTACCGCACCATTCTCATAACATATGATAGGAGATTATTCCGCACCACTCAAGTAGCAGGAAAATTTAAATACGCAGAGTACGGTGGGCGATTATACTGCACCACCTAAAATTGCAATAAAATTAAACAGTAGGTAAATTTAAATATGCAGGGTAGGATGAGCGATTATACAGCTCCACCTAAAATTTGCAGTAAAATTAGATCTGCAGTCCAAGATAGGCGATGATACCGCACCATCTTAGATTGTAGTAAGATTAAATTTGAAGTTCAAGATGGGTGATTGTACCACACCATCTTGGATTGCAGTAAAATTAACATAAATAAACACTAGGTTAGTAGTCAGGAGCTACACCAAACAAGAAATCAAAGATATAAGTAACTGTTAGGTTGAGAACTAGAAGCAGGCATGGTGCAAACGGTTCTTCGCGAGGGTATATCCAGCAAGTGAGGCAGATGAAGAATAAGAACAATAAAATCCTTAGAGGAAACATTTTTTTTTCTTTCGGCGAAGAGAAATGAGAAATGGTTATAGAGTCGTGTTGATAAAGTGTTATAACTAGGCAAAAGTTAGAGAGATAACCTTTACTAGTGACTAGAGTGAAGCAAGTATAAAATATCACACTGTAGCTATAACACAAGGGGATGACAAATAAAAGAGGGAGGGATAGATACTGATGCTTGTAAGCTTTTCTTCTTTTTAGTGTATTTTGATAGTACACGGAGCGCTCTATTTATATAGCAACTCCAAACAAAAGTAATAATTACACCTTGAAATTTACAGCACACACCTTTTGAAAATACAATCCTCATTCATTTCCCAAGTCCAAATTATTGTGTGGACATTAATCCACTAATAATTTCAACATTACTGTGTTGGCATTCATTAGCCCACAAATATTTTCAACAATATTAATATAATTATTATAGATTAGTACGTAATAAATACATATAGAAAAGTATGTGGTTCCACTATAACATAGGTCTAGAATTTGAGTCTTTAACCCCTAATTAACGAAATTGAAACTTTTGAGAGCACAAATATGATATACACGATTCATTTAACAATTTCATTACCATATGAGTTAGCGACATACTTTTAAACTCGTTATGAAGACTTGTTGTAAGATGAAAGTTGGTCATTATAAGAAATTATTTTCTTGTAAATGGTACGCTACGAATTGTAAACAAGCTGAAAAGGACATTTTCTCTCTTGGTATACTACGGGCAGATTCATCGGCTCTAAGACACAAAAATATGCAAATGTCTATCTTTGGAAGTGGCTCCACAAAGTCAATAGGAAATAGGAGAAGAGGACCCAGCTCTCCCTCAATTTGCTTTCACACTTTAACTTCTGTTCGAGGGGAACCGGATCCCTTCTGAACCCAAAGGAATTGAGCCTACTGATCAAATGATCCGGGTTATTGAAATTTAATTAAACAGCTACAATTATTATAACTTTTAGAGAATCCCTCTGTTTGTAGCCGTTGAATCAAATTTCAATGGTCTGGATCATTTGATGAGTAGGCTCAATTCCTGTTCGAGGAAGGTGAGTTTTTTTCTTATAACTTTTAGTTTAATTTTTGTTAAACATGAGATTATCCAAACACTTGGATTATCTAAGATCTAAATGGCCCCAACTTATTTGATCTTCTCGTTATTGCTTTTTAGGGTTTTGGAGTTGAGTTGTCCCTTCACTGGATTTGGATTGTGATGGATCCACTTGTCATCTTTACTTCTCATTCTCCCTACCCTGAATTTAAGGGTTTCTTAAATTATTAAACTAATTATTGCTCTTAATGCTCTAGACATTCATTAGTGCTTTGATTACATATTAGATGATGCATTTTTATTGTACTCAGCTCAACTAATTAATGAAGGAGTGCTTCGATTTCCATCGATCCAAATATTTGGTAGTTTCCACGTTTCAATGTTTCATAATTTTAGTAGAGGCCTACTATAAACCTGTATTGAGATTTAGAGTTTCACATCCAGTAATACGTCAAAAAATAAAAAATAAAAAAAATAAATTGAAGTCAAACATCACGTGGAGCCTCCAAGCAAGCGATTTCATGTTTCATTGTAAAAAATTGTGCCTTTCATGGATACGGTCTCGTTTAGAGTGGAAGTGGAATTTAGAACTTTTTTTTTTTTTTTTTTTTTTTTTAACAAACGATATTATCTACACTAAGGGAATGAAGGTAGACTTAACCTGACAATGCGCTAGCAATAATGTGGTTCAAATTCGCCTTTTGGCGAGAATCAAGACTGCAATCTCTCATTTACAAGTGAAGAGGAATACCATTAGGCTGTAACGTTAAGTAAAGACGATTTGAGAACTTAAAGAAAAAGAATTTTAGGATGTAGGTTATTTAATGTTAGAAATACCTTGGGGATGTATTCAAAATTTGTTCTTTTTTTTCTCAAAAAAACCGTTTTAGCACCTACCTTGCACTTCAGTATTATGGTATACAAATACTTTAATAGGAAAATATGTATTGGGGTGTATTGTACAATTTCAATCAAGAATAGCCCATTGTTGATTCAGCTTATCGGAAAAATTGGGCGAAGTGTGGAACAATTCACGTCGGAACAAGGGTGTTTTACACACCCCCTTTGCCTTCTTGCTACACCTGTTACGTTTGGTGACTTTTCTTGCAGGTGGCTATGGTGGCTTTGGCTCTTGGTGGATTGATTCTGTGCAAGACTCTCAAATCTGGGCTTTGATTCGGGTGCATTTTTCTGTTTGATGCAATGTCTTTCTTTGTGGAGGTAACGGCGGTTGTGGCGGTGGTGACAGGTTTTTAGCTTCGGGATTTGAGGGTTTTACTATTTATTGCTTCTGTTGTAGCCTACGAGCCTAAATCAGTGTGGGCCTCTTTTTGTAGTTAGAGTTGTAGCTCTCCTTGTTTGGGCTTGTCCTCTATCTTATGTTTGCTTTGTTATGTATGGCTTTGTGCTCTGTTTGGGTTTAGACCTTTCTAGCACAAATTATATCTTCCTTTCATTAATGAAGCTTCATTTTCAACCCAAAAAAAAAAAGACAGTCCTAAACAAAAATGGAGTTGTTATTCACGCTACCCAATCATCATTCAACACTCCTTTTTATACATTTGTTTGGCGTTTTAGCTCAAATGGTCATGAGATTAACATAACTCCCCACTTTGGTCCCTAACATTTGAAATCGATAGAAGTGGTCCTTGAGTTTGTCCACAGTTAATCATTTTCGTCTTACCGTGAAAAATCTTTATTAAATAAGGACCAAAATGACAAAAATACCTTTGTGACGACCCGTCCCAAATTATTATATATATGTTCTCCCCTAGTGTGTAAAGTGACAATATTGCCCTTGTTGGCTTAGCGACGTGGATGTACATATGCAGTTCTAAATTAATTTTCTTGCTATCGTAATTAAATTGTACACGATGTCACGAGTGCGTTGACGCAAGTTAGGGCCGAATCGGAGTCGTAATAAGGAAGTTACGAATGTATAGAGTGTAAACAGACCAAAATAAGAAACCAATCATCATAATTCCTATTTCCTTAGACACAATTAGGTATTTGGGCTATTATCTCATCTGGACCAATCAAAATCAGTCATTTCTCTCCCTCTCTCACAGCAGCCCAATCAAGGCTTAACATTTTCTTCTTTTGCCCAATCAGGAGGACACACACACACATACATACACATACACATACACACTCTCTCCCCTCTTCTCGAGCTTTCTCTTTCCTTCTTCTCTCTGTACCATGACACCCACGTACACCATCATCATCAAACTCTCACGGATCAAGTCTTTGGAAACCACCATCATTCCCTTGTCAACCTCACGACCTCAGCCATACCCTTAGCTCGTCGAAAGAATGACAGGAATGTGAGAAACCAGAAGCTCCGGCGAGGAGTCAAGTTTGCTCTGACGGGATCCCGACGTGGTTTCGAGATTTTAAGGCTTGGAAAGGTATTCACCCAACTTTCCTAACCCTTTGATGTAGTTTTGGAGTGAAGTGGACATTGGTATACGCGAGTTTGGAAGGTTGTAGAGTTGGCCAAAAGTATCGAGGGAATTTCCTACCGTTTTTCATTAGATTTTGAACTTCTATTAGGTACAAATGTGTTCTACTCTTTAGGACCTTCAAATCCATATAAATTTCGTGGATTTTGGTTGAGAAATGACAAAGTTATAAGCTTTAGAAAATCTTCTAGAAACTGGTGAGTGTAGATGGAGGAGATTGGTGGAGTGACCAGAGAAGAAAGGGAATATTCTGTTAACTTTAACAGAATATTCTAACAGAGTCAGGTACCGTCAGTTACATTTAACGAAATATTCCATCAAACTGACAAAATATTCCTAACAGCGTTAGTCGCACGGACGGCACGTGCCTGCGCATGTGGCCATGCCTTGGCCGGCCCGTGAAGGCACTTCCGGTGTCTAAAATTTTTTCTAAAATTATGTGAGTGTTCATATTGTCGAGTAGATCACGTTGATATATTTAAACACCCCATTTGAGCAACGTATGAGGAATTAATCCTAGACTTCGTTTATGTGCTATCGAATTAACATTAAAATAGTTGTATCGCATATATGTGAAACGTTCCCCGAGGACGAGCGTGGACAAGCGAGGCTAGGGGGATACGATCATGCTACTTATCAGTGAGTGGGCATTTGTCTTCTATATATATATATATATATAGGCCTTGTATGCCTTGTATGCCTAGGCATTTTTTGGAAATCATAAAGCATATATATATGCTTTATGATTTCCAAAAAACGTTTTTAAATGAATTTATGCCTTGTATGCCATGTCCATACCATTTATTACCATATTGTTGCATTAATATGAATTATGAATTATACTATTTGATGTTGCGGAGGCTCAGGTAAGTTAGCATGTGATTGGTCTTGTTGCATTGCATATTGCTATGCATTTATGCATTTAGAGCTTATTATGCTGCACCCCGGTGTTAGTGTTCCTGCTCGAGGCCAGGACATAACTTTCACGTGATTGTTCGCCTCTTGCACCGCACGCTCACCTTGGATCCAAGTTTTGGTGCTAGTTTGTTGTACAGACCACAATAGGTGGTTCCGACTCGTAGGTGACCCGCGATCTATCACACAGCTTTCACGTGATCGTAGCACTTGAGCGTACTTATTTACACCCAGCCTGTCGTACAGGTCACATTAGGTGACTCTGAATCGTGTGCAGACATATGTTGATGAGCTATAGGTCTAATCGTATAGGTCACGTTAGGTGACTTCGACTGGCATGCTAATTTATATCAACTTTTTGCCTAGCTTACATATTTTAGTGCTGAACGTTATGACATGGCATAATTCTGTTTTCATTGCTTTTGAACATTGTTTTTATATACGCACATATTAATATTTTTTGGAAACTATACGGGTTTTACGGAGATGGGTTATTATGTTCATAGAGATAAATGTGTTTTTCTAAAGCCTTTTTTTTTTGCCCACTCACCCTTCTGTTTTGCGCCCTTCCCCTGCTCATCTTTGGTGGCTCACGAGGACTACACGGTGGTTCTGATGATTCCATAAATAAAAGTAGTGATCTTCTCCCTATTTGTACAATTAGTACTTAGTTAGTTCGATTGCACCTTCATTTTACCTATGCATTGATATGCGTATATCTTATATTTGATCACTTTCACACACTTACAGAGTATCTCTAGTTAAATAAATTTAGTTTTGGTTTTTAATTATTCACATTTCTTTTATTAGTATCACTTCTGTTGTGCACTTGGCTACGTCACTCTCACGTGACAGCCAGCACGTCTCGACTCCGGTCGGGGTGTGTCAACCCTCAATTTAATAAACAATGAGCCAAAATGACTTGACAAAAATTGCGAGTATTTTTGCCAATTTTTCTTCATTTAACGAAGATTTTTCCCGTAATAACTAAAATGATTGACGAGGACAAACTCAGGGACTAGTTCTATCGATTTTAAATCTCAATGACCAAAAAGTGAAGAACTATGGCAATCTCATGATCATTTTAAGCTAAAGACCCTATATTTTTTCCTTTATGTTACAAATTTGTATTGTAAGGTGACATTTTGGGGTACAATCAACAACTCTGTATGTAAAATGGAGAATTAGTTGTCGTTTAACTTTCTGAACTACCATACTTAATACTACGGTTTAGTGGTATTTCTCTTTACTTGTAAGTGAGTGTCAAAAAGATCTTAGTTTGAATTTAACTGTTGACGGTATGCAAATAATAGGTACATTCAATTTGGTCGTCTGAATTATAAAAATCAGTCCTAAAACATAATATATATATATATATATATATATATATTCATAACAATAATAATACAATTTTCGTATCAAGATAAAGTTTGGTCGTATGGAGTTTTGTTGCTCTACACAGCGTTTTCGGACTAATAGGTTTTAGTAACTCAACCTTGACTCAAATGTTGTAGTACTTTCTATTAACTGGAACAGTAATATTTCAATATAATACCAATTGAAACAACTCCCAGAGTACTTATGCTACTCTTATGATTTCAACACTGACTGACTAACAAATTGGCCTAACAAATTTAGTTAAGCAACAACCAATATAAAATGTACATTTGTACAGTCGATGAGTTGCCACATGGCAATGTCCTATTACATCAATTTGAGATTGCTTGATCTGTTCAATTGCACTGTTCTAAAAATCCCCGCCTAACACCACATAGGCCCCGCCTAGGTGATAGGCATCTGACCACCGCCCCGATTAATGCCTAGGCGTTTGAAAATTAAGAAAGGATGCCTAGACCTGCTAAGGCGCTCGCCTCGACACCCGCCTAGCTTGCCCAAACTTGCCTAGGCACCCGCCTACGTCGCGACTTAAACAGAAAATAGGCAACTTTCATTTTTCATTTTTTTTTTTAATAAATTGTAAGAAACTTGTTGCATACTTAAATGAACACACATTATATCCTTGTTTCCCATGTTTTCATTATGTTCCAACACTTCATAATATAGATGTCATTCTATTTTGTAGTTTATGATGAAATTATACATATTTAAAGTATATGCAAACACTTATTCACACGAAATATAATAGATTTACTTAAATCCGCCTAGTTTGTTTAGGCGCCTACCTAGCCCCTGCCTAGGAGCCTAGGAGTCAGGCCCCAACCCATCGCCCGACTAGCGTCTAGCGTCTTTTAGAACCTTGTTCAATTGCGACCTTGTAATGCAATCGCATTTCCTGTCCAATTGTAGTTTTTGTTTTTGTATTCCTAATTTATATGTTAGGTAAGTTTTGTTGGGGGCGTAAAAAAGGAAAGAGAGGGATGGGGTTTCTCTCGCTGTTGGCATAGCGGGCCCCCAGCGGAAGGCCCACATGGCAGGCTATTAGTTTAGTGATAGAGCGTACCCCTAATAATTGCGTCATTGTGTTTGAGCTGTGAGAGCTCTCAGCTAATTATTTTGATGAAATTTAATGTTGTATCATAAAACTAGTTGACAATATGAAAAAGTACCTCATCACGTTATAAGCAGATGCAATAATTGGTGAGCTTTTGATAAAGAATATTTCTTCACATTATCACACATTCAACATTCTCTTTTGATACAAACAACCTAACTTAAGGATTTCTCCTTCAAATCATGCCCATCAAAGTCTTTAATTATGAGATATGTAATTAAACTATGAGTTTGATTAAACAAAGAAGGAATCACAGGCACCAAACCCTAAGTGAGCCGTGAAGAATCAGCATTATGAGAAAACAATTCTTAAGATATAGTTGTTTGATTTCAAATTAATATTAAAATACTCGATCATAATTAAGAGTTTTGACAAAGATGATGACCAAAAAATTCAAAATGCTGTCAGCATTAACGGCATAAGAAGAAGCTATCCAAACATAATAAAAAATTGGGTTTTGGATTATTTTATTGGAATTGAGAATTTTTCGAATTTATGTGTTCGGAGCCAACGCACACAACAATCTAGACGGCTCAATTAAATCATGCGATTCTTATTAGTTCATTTCACTAAGCTACTTCACATAGAACCAAACCCTTAAACGGCTCATATATCTTTTTTAAACAATTCACATTTTTGAGTTTGTCAGCTCTAGATATAAAGATCCGGCGAGGATCACAACTCATGTTATTGCAACTTGACGAGGAAAAAGTCAGAATTTCGAGGTTAATTAACTGGAAGTCAAAAGATTACAACCCATCATAATCATGCCTATCCACGCATTATGCAGAAAGAGATTTGGATTATTAGTGATATAATAAAATGGAAATAAAGCACGTTTTGGCTCGTAGATAATAATTAAGGCAGTTGTGAGGGAATGCGGCAGCCTGACATATTCGATTTTGTTTGCAACTTGCATTTTTTTCAAGGGATCAATTCACATTTTTTTTTTTTTTTTTTTTACATATTTTTTGTTAATTTATGTCTATTGATTTTTTTCAATTCATCCAATTCAACGATCAAAAATTAAAAAGATGTATAAGAAGTAAAAATAAGTGTGGATATCATACCTCTTTTTTTTTTTTTTTTTTCCAAGCTTTTTTTCCAATTGATATTATTACTTTGCAACGATGTCAAAATCCCAATGGGTCAATTGAATTTTGTACATAAAATAGAAAAAATAATAAAATCTTCAATGACCAATTCTTCGATTCATCCAACACTATGCATAGAACTCTAAAAACAATCACATAAGACTCGTTGTACAACAGTAGGCCTCACACCTAACTACTTCTTGTTATTATTATTATTATTATTATTATTTTAACAAATGATAATATTTATACGAAGGGTCTGGAAGAGTGGGCTAAACCTTATAATGAGTCTGCCATAATAATGTAGTTCAACTTCATCTTTGTCAAGAATCGAACCTAAAGTCTATCACTTAAAAATGAAGAAAAATATTATTAGACCGTAGTATTAAGTAACTATAACTATTTGTTATTAAGCATAGCAGAATGCGCCTAAGCTAAGATTAAAATCAATATCAAGAATGGTCTATTTTTGGGGTTGGCATTAGCTAGGTCAAATTTTGGAAAAGAGAGAGGGGCTAAGATTTGGTACATTTGGAAACTAATAAAAAAATACTACTTATATGATTTGTACCGTATTTATTGATCATATTATTGGCCCCTATTTTATGTACTTACATGTATAAGACCCATCCATATTATAAAAGTAATCAGTAATTTAACCGGCAAACGTGGTCAAAATTGCAACACTCGTGTACGATGGAAGAACTTCATGGAGCCATTTTTTTTTTGTCGAAAAAAAAAAAGAAAAAAGAAAAAAAAAAAAAAAAGAATAAGAGCGTCAAGTAAATTGTTGACTTTGTAAATTCGTAGGAATCAAGTAAATTGCCCACGGCCTTTTATCTTTTAGGCCAATCCTCGTTGGGTTGGTTTCTGGTGGACGTTTGATTTAAGGAGTATGATCCCCTCTTCTCCTATTTTCATTCCCTTTCCTTCTTTCATCTTACATTTTATTTTTTGTCTTATTGTCTTTATAAAAAAATATATATATAAAATGTTGTGTGACTTAATTATAACCGTTCAAGTACGAAAGAAAGAAATGAGAAAGAGATTAGAAAAGAAAATAATCATCCTCCATTTTATGGATCAGATCATGCATGACCTAAATGTGCCGGCTAAACACTAATTAATTACGAAATGACGTTGAAAGTTTTTGTTGAGTTAAATAATAATAAGAGTGTATACACATAACCTCCATTCTCAGTGTGAACAAATAAATCAATATCAAATTTAAGCCATTCAAAGAGCTAATTAAAAAGGTATAGAATAGGTATTAACTTTGATAAAATATTGAATGTTGCTCGTGCCGCGCCTCGGGGAATAGCAGCCGTTGGAGTACGTAGGAAAAGTCTTTCTTTGCTTCATCGATCCTCATAGGACCTACAAGACTAAAACAAACTAGTAGTGGAAACAATAGCTGTAATTCCAAACAATGCATGACCATTACAACCTACCTACATTAGTGATCACAAGCTTCTATTAAGGGTTAAATATATTACAAAGTGAACCATATGAAACAGGTGTCAAAATGTGTCTGTGTGTCTCCAGATCCCTAACCTTACACTACTACGTTTAACATTTAGCACGACGAACAGAAATTGGTCGCGCAAAGCTTAATAGCGTCACAAAACGTATGCGTGATGAAAACTTCGTCGTGCAGAATCTATCACGCAAAGATTGTGAAGAAAGATTTTGTGCAATGAACAAAAGAGTTGGTCGTGGAAAATAAGGCGTGATGGTTCCTCATTTGTCGCACCAAATTTTTAGGAACGAATATGTTCATCGCACAAAATGCCAGGATACAAACTTGGGACGACTAATATTTGTCTTTAAAAACTCTGTGTGACGACATGTTGTTCTTGTGCAACAAAAGTGAGTTATTGCAAAAAAGTATGCATGATGAAGCTATTCGTCGAGCAAAAAAAAAATTATATTTTTTGTATTGGTTTTAATTTTGTAATAAAATAATAAAATAAAATTGAAATAAAAAAATATAATGAAGAGAAAAATAATTTATTTAAAATAAAAATAAAATGTATGTAAAAGGAATAAATTTTAAAAGTAAGGGACTAAACAACTAAGAAAAAAAGGTGGAATAATCTACGGGGTCGTCGTTCGCATGCGGTTGGAAAGATTGGGGCAAGAAGGGATCGAGCTTGAGGACAGGCTCAGAGGTTAAAGGGGCAAAGTTCTGGGCATGCTCGGGGTTGGAGGGGCTCGATCATCGACGGGGGATGAATGCCGGACTGACTGAGTCCAAGGGTCAGCCACCTCTGCTATCAAAGTTGTCACGTCGCCCTTCGACTTTGAGATGAAGAGGCTCTAGGTTCCCTCCGCCAGGCATTTCCCATCCCCTTACAATACATCATCAGCCTCCACCTAAGAGTCTGATCCAAGGTGTCTATAAGGGCCTGAAACCCCACATCCTCGGGGGGATCCACAGACTCGAGCGGAGTCTCGGGAGGAAACTAGGAGGCGGACTCCTGAAGAACCAATTGCCTCTTCTCCATCATCGTTGCTTATGTAATATAACATGAAGTATTAATAATAACATTCAAATAATGACCATGATACTTGAATGCGTAAGATAGTAATTGCAATTGAAGAATACTTATATGAAGGGATTTGGCCAACTCATTCCGAGTTGAACATAAATGTCTGCAAAGACATTAATCTCTGAGAATTTTGAACCCCACTGAATAAAGAAAGATAAGAAGAATGTTAGTACGAAAAAAAATTAATATTACTGACATATTAAAAATTGAACATGAAAAGCTTTATTATTACCTACCGCCGCATCTTCATCCTATATGAGAAGGGTTTCGAACCCAAATGGTGGAGAAGAGTCTTCTTCTCCCGATTGATCTTGTTGGTTTTCACATTCTTCTGTTAAGCAAAAAATAAATGTATAATGAAATATAAAAAAGCAACAAACATTAGTAAGAAACGTATAATACTTTTAGACTTAATATAAAAAAAGGTACCATATAGTCAGGCTCCTAAAAATGATTGCAGAGCTACACCCAATTTTCTTCCTGGTCCTCAAACTCCTTCGGGCAACCATCCTCAAGAGCGACATGCAGATCATCAAATGTTTGAAAATATTGGTGCAAGTCACTCTTCCACTACTTGTATCATTCAGTGAAGAGCCTGTTGACGTGTCATCGAAATTGTAGTTCGTCTACAATGTAACAAATTAATTACATACATTAAGTAATATAAATATATAAAATTTAAAGGAAAAGGAATAAAAAGGCATGATACTTATTGACAAATAAGTGCGCATCTTCGTCCTCACCTCATCTAGCATTGCCTTCCAGGACATCCAGCGCATAGGGCAATAGGTCCGAACAACGCGACCAATATCATGGGCCAATGCGCTATGCTGCTTTGGCGTTGGTGCAACCTGACGCTAATCGTTGTATTTGATTGTGACATGTCTGTTGGTCACTCGGGTGACCTTCGCCGTCTTCAACTAGTGACTTAGCCCCCGAGTATTTTTCTTTGCTTAAAAAAAAAAAAGAAAAAAAAAGTCAAATAAACACTATAACTTATGCCAAAATTTCGGCAAAATCTCCCCTAAAGTTACAACAATACCCAAACCCTGGACATTGTAATAAATAATATATGATATCCAACGATAATCATAACAGGTGAATAAGTCACATTTGGACCTAACGCACAGTTGCAGTATGTAAAAATTTTGATTGCACTTAATATATGAATAACTAAATTCACAAGGCAATAAGGGAGTTATTTAACTTTACCTTGTTGTGACCCTGAGGCATCAGTAGTGGATGCCGATGTCGTGTTGGGCATGCGGGGGTGGCGGTGACCACGCCTAACGCTAACAGGTAGTGCCACTGAAGAAGCTGATGACGTCGGGACCCGGGAGACCCGGGGACCAACCAGATCAATCAGATTAACCGACCTAGGGTCCATTTCTGCTAGAGCAGTGGTGGCTGAAGTAAGAGGCTAGGGAATCGAACGGAGTGCAGTCGTCACCGCCTTACGAGTTCTAATAAGCTGCGACATTTGGATAATTAGAAAAAAAATTCAATGCATATATATGTTGTGATATGGCAGCAACAACCTTCAGAAATTGAATCCAATTCACAAATGATATGGTTTCGGGGCTGCTCAAATTACCAATGCACTGAAGGTCTTTTTTCTTTCAAAAATATAAAGTCGATTAGCTTGAAGGAAAAACTCTCTGCTGCAATATAAGTGCACTTAGTATCTTAGTGTTGCCACAAATGCAAACTACTATATGTTATATATAACTTCAAACAGTGCATATACTCGTTTAGATGGACAACATAGATATGAAATACCTATGTACCACCCCGAAGAACGTACAGAGATGACACCGAAATCCCCATAACCGAAACCTAATCCTTCAACCATAAGCTACACACCATAACTGTGCATTCTTAAACTGTCCAAATAATGGGACAATTTAAGAATCAATTGGACCGCAGTCATGCTTTCGCATCCACGCGCGAAATCCATCTAATCCTCGAACAAGAAACTAAGTTTTACTATAAAAAAAAAAAAAACAAATACGAAGTTAAATACAATTAACTCCATACATCACAACACATATTTTTACATCACATACAAATTAACAACATAATAGAAATATAATTTCACAACACAATATAAACATAACAACATAATTTATGTGGATGCAAATTTCTTCCTTCTTCTTCTTGGACAAAATTGCACCTACAAAACAAATAACACCTTAGGTCAAGGCCAAGAGCCTCACAGTCCCAAGATGATTTGGGTGGGGGGGTTTGATCGAAGATCCTCCGATGCCAAAGTTAGAATTTTGAGGGAAAAATGTTTGGAGAATTTAGAGAATTTAGCAAGAGAATTGGAATTTAGTTTTGGAGAAAATGAGGATGTTTATATAGGGGTATGGCTGACTCCTTTGGGAGGAGTTGAACCGGCCACTTGGATGGTTTTTTGGGTGAGATTCATGATTTGTAGCTAATTAATAAATTAAATGAATAATAAATCAATTAATATAATTTGAAAGGAAAGATTTAGGGGTTACCTTGTGGAGAATATTTGATGATGATGGATGAAATAGGTTTTGATTAAATACCTATTTTGGGCACTTTTGACTTGATTGAGGGATGGTTGTCCACTACTCGCACGTAGGAGTTCCTGTGTTCCTCAAGGGGATTTTTGTCCTTTTTACCCTAGAATCCACGTGTCACCTCCATATTCTTCTTGATTATATTTGGCTCCACAAATGCCCCCACACATGTTGGGCTACTCATAGGAAATAGCAGCAGGTGTAGAGATCTTCTTGCTTTAGGAAACATAAGATTGTTTTTCTATTTTGATGTAGATTTCCCCTTTAATAGGAAATTAGATCCTTCTAGGAAAGGGAAATAAATTTCTCTCAAAGCCTATTTAAGTCCACCTTAAGTGAATTATTAAATCAACTTTGGAAAGAGATTTATTCTACCCTACAAGAGAGAGAGAGAGAGAGAGAGAGAGAGAGAGAGAGAGAGAAAGAAAGCTTAGAGGATTTTTGTTCCCAATCCTTTAGCAGTCTTCTCCATCTTGCCCGTGCAAATGATCATCTTTCGTTGCTTGCTTCGTCTTCTCATTGCTTCGAGGTAAGAAAAAATTGAATTTCATTGTCTTATTAATTCCTTGCGAGCTTCAGGGCTTGAAATTGGATCGATGAGGGTCATGGAAGTGTGAGAAAACTCAGGAGAGGTCACAACATAAAGGCTGTCGTGGGTGGCCTGGGCTTGGTGCTGGCCAGGTTGGGCTGTGAAGCCTACGACTGAGAGAAGATAGGCCAAGCCGTGTGCCCTGGTATGGGTGCTGGGCTCCTGTAGCTTGGGCCTTTTTTTTTTTTTTTTTTTTGAAAGGCTAGGCCCAGGCCAGTGATGAGAGAGAAATGGGCTAAGTGCTTTATTAGGCTATTGGGGCCGAGAGCTGCTTTTGCTTTTCCTTTTTTTTTTTGTTTTTTTTTTTTGTTTTTTTGTTTTTTTTTCCAAGCAGTTGTTTAACGAATCTTCCTTGCATCTTTGTAGAATTTCTTCGATTATGTCTTCCTCAAACCATAAGCATGATAATGATGTACCACCATTATATCGTCAAGGTGAGTCCTTGAGCAAGATTGGTTACTTCAAGGCTGCTCACTTTAAGATTAGCTCGGATGACTAGTTTAGAGATTTCCTTGAGGCATATTGGCACGCCATTCCATCGGGAGTACGCGTGAAGCGTGTTAAGGATGGTAGTAGTCGTGAGCCATGTGATGGGGCTCAGAGAGCCATCAAGTTTCGCCCTTACTATTTTTGGTTTACTTTTCCTACGCCACGTTTCTTCCAAGAAGTGCTTTGCTCCATGAGATGTGCCCTTGTTCAATGTTCTTTGAATGTTGTCCGTGTGATGGTGGGATTCCACAATCTAAGCCAATTCTTTGATCTAACCGTCAACGAATTTTGGTACTTCTTTGACATAGGCCACATTGAGGGAGTTGGGCAACTATGATCTCGCCATAGGCTTTTTGATAACTTAAGCAAAGAAGATCATGACTAGGCCAAGGAGACTTTGGAGAGTAAGCTGAGTTGTGTTGCGTGTTCCAACGGTCTTCATATCTGGTTAGTAAGCTGCTTAATTTCTTGGCTGCTTTGTATGTGTGCTAAGCTACTCTTTAATTTTTTTTTTATTGTCTCTTGCCGCTTTTGTAAATTCGAAATTCAGCTTCACTCCTAAGACTTCTCCTGACATTAAGAAAGTGCATGTCGCTCTTGGTATCATCTCTGAGTACCGTGAGTGGCGTTTGCTGCTTAGTCTTCTTCGTAGGGAGAAAGGTAGGTTACCCCCGAGAGAAGAGATAAAACGAATCAAGGTTGAGGCCTTGGCTCATCATATCACTGTGGTGAAGCTTGCTGCAAATGAAGATGGGAAAAATAGACTTTCCCTGCTTGTTGAGAAGAAGTTGAAGACTTCTTCCACTGTTCGTGAGGGTTCACCGACAGCTCCCAAGCTTATGATTGACTTGACTTAATCCAAGGGCAAGAAAGATGAGGTTGCTAGATTTGTGTCGATAGAGGCTGCCGTTCCGAAGGTAGTTCGATTGCTGAAAAGATTGCCCAGTGTAGGAGTTCTTCTATGTATTCGGTGCTGAAATTCATGCCTAAATGTCTGTTTAGGGCTAAGTCTGGTTCACCTTTGGAGAGGCTTGCTACTATGAAGAGTGACAAGGTGCCCCTACCTGCTAAAGTGGCACCAAAAGATGAAGAATTGATTGATGCTTACAACCAAGTAATCCACTTCAAGAAGGTCGTTAATAGGCTTGAGCCTCAAGTGTTGGAACTCTAAGGTGCTTTGCAAATCAACGATAGCCTGAAGAAAGAAGTGGAGGAGCTGCAGCGGGTCCATTCTTGTCTGCTTGAGGAAAATGAACAGTTGAAGGGTGAGAAGGTTGGGTTCGAGGCTTCGCTTACTCAAAGTCAAGCTGGGTCAAGCTGACTTTGATTTTTTTGGTAAAGACTTCGAGACCTTCCCTATTTTTCCGAAGGATTTACTCGCCTTCACTTTTGAGTCTTCTTTTGGTGAAGTAATCGGAGAAGTTGGGTGCCTAGGCTGAGGCAACTGGTGGTAAAGCACCGGATGGTGCCATTGCTGAGAGCGTCGCGGCTGCTAAAGGTGTGGCGACCGAGTAGCCGTGGAATGTCCAAGCTACTGATGAGTATTCTTCTAGGTAGCCTTTAGAATTTTCTTTGTTTTCCTTGTTGCTTTTGCTTTGCTTGAATTCCTTCGGTTTTTGCTTAGTTGTTTATCAATTTTGCTAGAAAATTTAATAAACTTGTTTCCTTCCCCTTTCTCCATCTTCGATCTTTTTGTTCATCCCTAACCTTTAGACTTTATAGGCTAGTGGCAGGCGTCCTACTTTTTTATAAGCAAACAAGCTCGCCCAGGCTATGTAGCCATAGGTGTTGCAAGGTTGTTAGCCACAGGGTTGGTAGCCGGACGCCTCACTTACAGAAACAGACAAGTCCGTGTAACCACTAAGCTATTAAACTTGGCTCCCTTTATTTCCGTAGGTTGCATAGCAAGTATCACAACACTTTAGCACTTGGTGAAGATCGTTCCGCACTTGATAGAGGTGAAGCTTATCGACTACGTGGCATGTCAACGGTGGATAAAGCATCGTATATGTCCACTAGCTTGTTTAACCTTTCACAAGAATATGTGGTTGTATAAGTCTAGCTCGGCTTTACTGCTCGAAGGATAAGCCGTTCCCAGTTTTCTAGAAATCGTAGGCTACCTTAGTGCACTTGGTAGCAGCCTTAGGGTTCTAGGGCAGCCGTCTATTGGGCATACTGCATTATGAGCCCCCTCCGTCTCTAAGGCCCGGTTCCCTGCAGATTAGGCCAAGAAACCCAAAATCCTTCAATTAGCTAAGCTTTGAAAAAGACCATTATGGCTATTTCTAGGAATCCCAACGCAAGCCATCACGCATTTAGTTATAATAAGGTAGTCTGGTTCATCCACGTCTGGATATTCAGAGTGTAGAGTTTATCATCCCGCTTTGGAGAGCATACCCATGTAGATGTCCAAGGATTGGTTTACCCTCTCACATTAAAGAGCATGGTTGGTCCATCGAAGGGTGCAATTCTAACGATTAGTCACTAACAAGGGTGCGATTTTATTTTAAAGTGCAGGGGTGATTAGTTGTTGTAGACATGTAGTCGAGCCAAGTTGTAAGTTACTTCTGAATTCCTTATTGAAAAAGGAGTGAAGCGAACGAATAACTTAGCTGTAAAAGACTGAATAACAACTAAATAGTCCTCGGTTTGGGAGGTGGTGCCCGTTAAGCTGCTTGAGTCTTCGGGTCTTGATATAATGGGAGATTGCACATGGTACTTCCTCAGATTGTAGGTGTTCCATTGCTTCTCAATCTCTTTGTCGTTTATGGTGGCAAAGATGTAATTTCCCTTGCTGCCTACTCTGTTGATCTTGTACAGACCTTCCTAGATGGGATCCATCTTTTTAAAGCCTTTTCTGCGGGCAGTGATAAAGGCTTTTCTTAAGACTAGATCTTTGGGTTGGAATTGCTAAATCTTGGCCCTTTTATTGTAGCTGGAGATGAGCTGGTAGGCTGAGATGCGAGTGATGGTTTACTCACGCTTCTCCTCTGCCAGATCTAAGCTTGTGGCAATCTCCTTACTGTTCTGCTCAATGCTTGGCAATAGAGTGCTAATGCTTAGCATGATAATGTTAGAAAGAATGATTGCTTCTGAACCAAATGCCAAAGAGAAATGAGTCTCACTGGTTGCTCATCTTTTGGTGGTGCGATATGCCCATAGACATCTGGGGAGTTTATCTGGCCATTTTCTCTTTTTATTAGGAAAGGATTTCTTGAGGTAGTCGAGAATCGTCTTGTTGGATACTTCGGCCTGCCCATTACCTTGAGGATATCTTGGCGTGGTCATGTGCTTGATGCCATACTTTCGGAAAAACTTCGCCAAATCTTTGCCCACGAATTATGGACCGTTGTTGGTGACGATGGACTGAGGGATGCCAAATCGGCAAATGATGTTCCTTCATATGAAGTGCTCTATATCCATCTGAGTCGTGGTCGTCATGGGTTCTGCTTCTACCAATTTAGTAAAATAATCAGTTGCCATAATCATCGTGCGTATGCCCCTAGTAATGAGCGGCATTGGCCCCACTAGGTCGATTGCCCACTGCATGAATGGCCAATGAGTCGTTTGCGGTTGTAGTTCGTTGGTAGGCAGTGTTGGTACCGGCTTGTAGTGTTGGCAGCGGTCGTACTTTTGTACTAACTTCTTAGCATCTTGGTGCATGGTAAACCAGTAGTAACCTGCAGTAAGAGCCTTCTGTGCTAAGGATCGGCCTCCAGAGTGATTTCCACAAACGCATTCATGGATTGAGCTTAGAATCTTTAGGTCATTTGGAAATGCTAGGAAGTAGTGTAGGATCTTCAAACAAAAATGTAGTTCCACATGTAGTATCATGCTGTCTTTATTTGGACCTTTCTAGACTCCAACCTTACTGTGGGGAGTGTGTCATTGACCAATTAGTCTATAATAGAACTTTGCCAATTAGGAGTTGTACTAACCTGTGACACCTCGACTGCCAGCTTTGCCTCTATGCTTGGCTTTTCTAGATACTCCATAAGAATAGAGCGTTTGAGTTGGTGGTCGAGGGCAGAGCCTAGGATGACTAACGTGTTCGTGTGGGCATTGTCCGCCCACAGAACTTAAGTGAAAATGTAAGTCTGAATATCTCAAGTTGCTTGCGTACTTTCTCCAGGTATTACACTATTCTTGGAAGTTTTGCCGTGTACTCCCTAATAGCTTGGATGATGATTAGCTCTGAATCGAAATGAATTACGAGCTTCTTCACCGCTAAGTCTTTTGCCATTTGAAAGCTTGCTAGTATGGCCTCATACTTTGCTTCATTGTTGGATGCTTTGAAGCCTAAAGCGATCACCTGCTCGAGTATTCAACCATCTGGGGTGACTAGAACCACGCCTGCTCCTAAGCCTTTGTAGTTGGATGCGCCGTTGACATGGAAATGCCAAAAGTCTCCATTCGGGGGAGCAGGCATGGCTAATTTGTGCTCGGCTGCTTACAGTGCATCATTGGCCCGCTCTGTCGCATTGTCTGGGATAGCCGTGAACTCTTTCTTCTCGACAGGGCTTAGACATGAACCAATTTTATTCGTCTTTTCAGGCTGTTGGGGTTCAAGAATGATGTCCTCAGTATCCTTTTCGGGTTTTCATCCTATCTCGTCATCTTGGGCTCCATTTTCTTAATCCGCTTGTTGTGCTATTTGGTAGCTTCTTCATCCCTTTGGACCTTGGTAGCCTCCACGGGGGTAAAGGTTATCTTCTTTGATTCCTTCAATACTTGCATAGTGCATCATCAAGATGCAACTTAGTCAGACTTGATTTCTTCGACTCCTCCTCCTAGGATGCGGAATCAGATCTTTTGATACTTGACGGAAGTGACAACATCCAGCTTGATCAACCAAGGTCTCCTAAAAATCCCATTATAGGGAGATAGATCGCTTTCAATCGTGAACGTCTACTTTGAGACAACTGGTGGTGTTTTCACGTTAAGTGTGATGTGGCCGATAGCAGTTGAGGTGTGCCCATTAAATCTGGTGAGTACCTCTGCTCGGCGTATAATTATGCTTTCCAGACCCAGCTTTAGAATGATTGAAAGTTGAAATAGATTGACTGTACTTCCATTGTTGACCATCATTCTGTCGACTATAGCATAGGTTAGTTGGACATATACTACTATTGCATCATCATGTAGAAAATCGACGCCTTCTGCATCCTACTCAGTGAAGCCAATGATGGGTCTAGGTTGAGTGTTGACTGCTTAGACATGCGAGACTAGTAGAGCTTGTTGGATCTTCCTCTTTTTGGAGTTGTTGGTGGCCCCCAAATGCTTAGATTTAGTAAATATGCCATTAATTCAAATCGTATTGGTTGATAGCTTTTTGTCCTCGTCTGCGTTCCTTCTAGGCTGCGTAGCTGGCTTGTCTAAGTATTTGTCAACCTTGCCTTCTTTCATGAGCTTCTCTAGGTAGTTCTTCCAAATGTAGCAGTCGTCGGTTATGTGATCGGGACCACGGTGGAATGCGTAGTATTTGGTGTAATCCAACTTGGAAGTATCTCCCTTTGATTATTTCGACAGCTTGAACCATGGCTCGTTTTTGGCCATCAGGCCTTCTTTGGTCATAGGTCAGTCCCTATGTTTGGCCTTTTGCCTGCTTTTGCCTAACTGCTTCCCATCTTCATTCATTTGAGCCACTTCATCCCAAAGTGCATGATTCTCTGCCAAAGCAAAAAAGTCTACCAGAGTTAGATTTTCTTTCATGAACAGTTCTACGAATAATGGATGGTCTGTTGGGAGTCTTTTTTGGAAGGCTGCACTTGCTATAGAGTCATCGCATCCGATGGTCTTTTGGGTTCTTCTTCACGTTGAACAAGTGGTCATACTTTTTCTTGATCGAGCGGTAGGATGAGTATTCTTTGGTGAAAACCAAAGAAAAATCACCAAAACTCCGGATGGATCGTGGTGGCAAGGTATGAAACCAATGTTGTACCTCGCCTTATAAAGTGGTGACGAATATCTTGCATATAAGAGCATCGTTGTTCCGATAAAGGACCATCATGCTTCGGTAGTGCTTTGAGTGCCTTTTTGGATCTTTATCTCATTTGAAAATTATGAAATGTGGCATGCTAAACTTACGTGGAGGCTCTGCCTGCTTGATCTCGTCCGTGAAAGGTGACCTGCTTATGTTGGTTATGTCCTATCGTAGCACTTCATCGGCCACTTCGTTGCTTTGGAAATCATGCAATGGCTCATTTAAAAGCCTCTTTACCTTTTCTTAAATTTGTCTTTGTTGGGGTAGCGAAGCTCTTGGCTGCCCCCGGTCTTGACCTACTAGTCTAGGTTGCTCTTTTACATGCTCGGCTCGTCTATGCCACGGCGGCGGTGCATGTGGTCCGTTTCTAGTAGGCGAGAGAATTCTTTGCAGGCTGCTGGTTGAACTTGAGCCAAATTGAGTGATTGCTTCTCTCTGTTCATCGTGTTGCCTACTCCAATGTGATGTGGAAGATGTTCCTTGTGGGCCTAGCCACGAATAAACTTTTCACCTGGAAGGCTGCTCATGTTGATTATTGGAGTATGGTCCCAACCGTGAGTGTATGCTCATCTGTGGGCTTAGCCTAGAGTTCACGCTCCTCCGCGTGCTAACATGGGAGTATACGCTACCTTAGGGGCCCAATCGGGAGTATACGCTGCTCGAATGCTTGATTCGTGGCTGATAGAGTGGTTGCTGGCTGGGAAGCTACTGGAGAGGTTCTTCGTGTGCCCTTGTCCTACTTCGGGACACCTTGTCTGGGGCACGTTAGATCCCAGTGCGCTGTAAAAGTTGATTCACCAAGGTCGTCTGTTGTGCAAGGGCGCTCGTTAACTTTATGACTTGTCGAGACAAGTGTTTGCCATTCGGATTGGAAAAGCTTGGAAGAAATGTGCCTCATTGAGCAGTGGAAGGGTGGTAGACTCTGGGCGTGAAATTGAGTTAGGAAATGTCAAATCTGTGGAGAAATATGGTGAAAATACCCCCGATTCGATCATAAGTCCTGAAATTTGAAGCCGAGATGATTGAACTAATCCTGGGCCAACTTAGGTTGCTTAGGAAACCACATGAACAGGCTGGGCCGGGAGTAGGCTGTTTAGCGCGTGGTGCACGTAAGTGCTAGTTTTGGGCTTACTTGGTAACACATTGGGCTGACGGTGGTTTTGGGCAGCACAGGCTGGCTCGGCTAGGGCTTGGGCCCTTGAAGGTTGAAGTGGCATAGCTTGGGCCATGGCCTTGGAGCCTGGGTTTTGCCAAAGGTGGCTACCATGGTGGTTGCCACAGTGGTGCCTTGTGAGGGTACCGCTCCACTCACCACTATGTTTAGCCTTGTAGATCACCGCGATCCTAATCCTTGAACCTTGGAATTTCCGTTCATCAAGGTTTCTGAATCTCTTAGAATTATAGTGAGGAAAAAAAAATTTCCTAGCTAAGAACATGTAAGAACATTTGAACACATAAGCAAACTAATAACACTTTAAAGTAGGCATGCATTAAAAAACAATTCTAAAACCCATGACTTTTAAAGCCTAGTGAATGGTAAACCACAAGACTCTTTAACAACATTAAAGAGAAGGAAGGATTTTGAGATTCATTACCCTTGAAGCTCATCCTTGTTTACACAAGGGATTCACCCAAATGAAGGGCCTTCAAGTCACCTCCTAGCTCCTTAGATCTTTCTTGTGATTTTCTTCCTTTTGATTCTCCTTTGCTCCTTGAGGATGTGAGGAAATGATCTCAAAGAACACCAAAGGTTTGGTGTCTCTAAGTCTCCATACCAAGGATGAGGTGTGAAGATGAAATGGATGACTTAGAGGAAGAAATATTGCTAGCTATCCCTCCCCTAAGTGGCCGGTCTTTATAGAGAAAAATAGAGAAAAGGTTTCTCTTCTTTGACCCAAGAAAACCCTAGTGAGAGAATGACTATAAAGTTGCCTTTACCACCTCACATGTGAGTGGCAAACTTGCAATAAAGCCAAGTTTGCATCCACTCACCCTATAGCGGGTTTTTGACTTAGTTATTAGGCTAATTTCCATTTATTTTTAATTGTCACACAACCTGAACTCAATGGGCCCTACGGACCAAAAACCCTTTTGGGTCCCAAAACCCAAAACCAACTTAAAAGCCCAATACGAACCTTTCATAAGATTACTTAACTAATTAATTAATCTTGACCATTTTCAATTAAACTATTTAATTGCTTATCCATCTCATTTGCATTTCTTCACTTTCATCCTTACTCGGTGTATGATCCATTAGGTTCCAATTAGCGAGGCAGTGGGCGATTGTTACACTTAATGATTGATTGTGAATTGAAACTGCATTTCATTTCTCCCTTTGATGAAGATTACTGTTTGCTAATCCTCAGGGCTTTCACAAACCATGAGTGACACTTAGCAGTATTTCATCGCTACCCAAGCTAAGTAGAAGTGGTTGGAGAACTTATCCAGTTACAATTACAACGCAATATGGTCCTTCTCTAATACAATACTCTTAATCACATTGTTTGAGTGATAGTTTATTTCATGTCTATTATGCAATGTGATACTTCTCTATATGATTCAGTTGAATATGATTTGGAAAAAACTTCCTAAGTCATATTCATATGCTCTAGCCAAAAACTCTCGAATCATATCTCGGAGTATTCTCGCTCCACCATGGAAGGTTAGAGATCCTTTGTTGTGCATTCATATGCCTACATGACTAGATAGCTTGACCCCAACAATGTCGTGGACACTCTCAATGGAATGCCTTTAACATGATCAAAGATCAAGGACCTAACCATTAGATATCTATGATGCCTCAGGTCAAAGGACTACTTTTCATATTGCAACTTATGAGTTCTTACATGACATGTATGTTCGAACTCTTTTTTTATCATTGTTTAGTGTACTCAATTACCTTTTGAGCACCTATGTATTTGTTTTAGTGTCCAACACTAAATGACTTGAGACTAGTCATACTCACGCTTGAGTTGACATTACACATACTAACCTTAGCGGATTGTCAATGCCCAATTGGCAATCCTATGGCTAGGAACGTTTTAGGAATGAACATAAAAGAAATGTCTCGTTAATCTAACTTACTTAGATCACTTCTCTTTTAGATTAAATACATTCCTTGGATTCCCTTATTACTTAAACTCATAATACAATAAATAGTGATTAACAATAAGCTTTGCCCTTCATTAAACATATAATAGTTTAACACAATAAGTATTCCAAAAGCTATTACATCAAATGAGTGGCTTTGTGGGCATACTTCCAACATGTACTTTTCTTTTACGTTTTATCAAACAATTTTTAGAAATAAAAATTCCAAGAATAAGAATGTATGAAAAATCTACAAATAAGCAAAGAAACAAAAAACCTTAGATGCGAGAGTCTTCTACGAGCGTATGACTCAGCTCTTAATGAAAGCATCAATTTGTGGATGCAAATTTCTTCCTTCTTCTTCTTGGACAAAATTACACCTACAAAACAAATAACACCTTAGGTCAAAGCCAAGAGCTTCACGTGCCCACGGTGAATTGGGGGGTGGGGGGGGGGGCTTTGGCTGAAGAACCTCCGATGCCAAAGTTAGAATTTTGAGGGAAAAATTTAAAGAATTTAGCAAGAGAATTCGAATTTAGTTTTGAAGAAAATGAAGGTGTTTATATAGGGGTGTGGCCGGCCCTTTTGGGAGGAGATGGACCGGCCACTTGGATGGTTTTTTGGGTGAGATTCATGATTTGTAGCTAATTAATAAATTAATTGAATAATAAATCAATTAATTAGCTAATGAATATAATTTAAAAGGAAAGATTTCGGGGTTACCTTGTGGAGAATATTTGATGAGGATGGATGAAATAGGTTTCGAATAAATACCTATTTTGGGCACTTTTGACTTGATTGAGGGATGATTGTCCACTACTCGAGCGTAGGAGTTACGGTGTTCCTCGAGGGTATTTTTGTCCTTTTAACCCTAGAATCCACATGCCACCTCCATATTCTTCTTGATTATTTTTCGCTCCACAATTTCAACATAATTTAATTAATTTTATATTTTTTAAAAAGAAAACGAATAAAATACCTTATGAATCGTTCTCCACCAATCGCTAATCACACACAATATCTGATACATCCTGATCCGAGCCTGTAAACATTGAAATTTCAGTGAAATAAATGTTGACCAATGTATTAAAATTACAACCTTTATTCGTTTCACCTACACACTCATTTCACCTACAGCATCCACTCACTTCACCAAAAAAAAAAAAAAGGTGGTGGTGTTTCATTCTCTTGACCTATAAATATCCTTCTCCAACAAGGGAAAAAAGGAGGAATTTACATCACACCAAAACCTTGAAGCTTTGAAACTCTAAAGCTCTCAAGCAAATCCCGAAGGATTAGTAAAAACCCTCTTCGTTCTTCGTCAAAATCCTCCTTCAAGATCAAGCCCCGATGGCCCGTGAAGAAACTTCCCTCAACCTTCGAGATCAAGCCTTGACGGCCCTTAAAGAAAGTGTTCATCGTTCATCACCTGTTCATCCTAAAATCAAGCATCGACGGCCCTTGGATCAACAAATAATTGTTCTTTAAGATTAAGCCCCAACGGCCTTTGAAGATCCATTCATTAATTGTTCATCCTCATATCAAACCCTAACGGCCCTTTGGATCAACAGCTCATCCACAAACCCATACCTTACGAAGATAAAATCAGAGGACCAAATTACAAAGAGATTGTAACCCCAAAATCATTAATATAAAATATTATTTTTGTACACGTATTCTTGTTTCAGGAAAATTCGTGTTTACAACTTTGGCACGCCCGGTGGGACATCTCTACCGCTTATCTCTATCCTCAAATCATCGAAAAGCGTAAATGGCATTAAGAAAGGATTAAGATGTTCCCGCAATCAAAGCGAAGAACAAGAACATCATTGCCGCAAGTGGTGATATTTTGGGCATCACAACCCGAAGCAAGGCAAAAGCTCTTTTTGCCGCGGCTTCCGCCTCTACATTAACTCTGTCAAAGGAATAAGAGCACCTGAGGCACGAGCCTGTTATCACCCTAGCCTCACTAAGGGTGCCAAGAGGGGAGAGCCCGAGGAAATACTCATAGTCCCTACTCTCCAATGTTGACTCAAGCGGCAGTACACCCATGCAAGTCATGACCACTGGGAGCAACTTCAATCAAGGAGCATCTAGCCCAGATGAACGAAGCAATCACAAAGCTTACACGAACTGTGGAAGAAAATGACTTGCAGATCGTCATACTCGTCAACCAACTAGATGCGCGGCTTGACGTGAAAGTCAACCCAAATGTTGGTCTATTAAAGAAAGAAGTCGACGAAGAAAAGGAGCCTCCAGCGGAGAAAGTCGAAGAGAATCTAAAGCTAGAGAAAGCAACGGCGTTCATGGGATCTCTCTCTATCCAGCAGCTTCAGGAGATGATCGCAAACACCATCAAGACACAATACGAAGGAAGCTCACATGAATCCGTACTGTACTCAAAGCCTTACTCCAAGAAAATTGATGCTTTGAAGATGCCAATGGGTTATCAGCCTCCAAAATTTATGCAGTTCGATGGAAAAGGCAACCCAAAGCAACATGTCGCCCATTTCATTGAAACTTGCCACAATGCTGGGACAGAGGGAGACTACCTCGTCAAACAGTTCGTGCGTTCGCTGAAAAGTAACACTTTTGACTGGTACACAGACCTCGAACCTGAGTCTATCAACAGTTGGGATCATCTAGAAAGGGAATTCCTCAACTGCTTCTACAAGACTCGCCGCACTATAAGCATGCTAGAGTTGACCAGTACGAAACAGTGGAAGGATGAACATGTCGTCGACTACATCAATAAATGGCGTTCCTTAAGTCTGAATTGCAAAGATCGGCTTTCTGAAACCTCCTTCATTGAGATGTGCGTTCAAGGCATGCACTGGGGGTTACATTACATCCTCCAAGGCATAAAACCAAGAACATTTGAGGAGTTGGCAACTCATTCCCACGACATGGAGCTGAGTATCGCTAATCACAGAAAGAAGGAGCCGATTACTAACTTCAAAAAGGATAAAGTATTCGCTCCAAATGTAGACAAGACTGGGAAGAAGCTCACTAAGGAAGCTTTCACCGTCAACACTACCCCCATCAAGACCTTCTCAGTGCCCATCAAGATCTCCTCCAAGAAGGAAGCGAAGGAGATAAAGAAAGGTGAGCCTTCTCGTACCCAAGACAGATACAAGAGCACCTTGAGAGAGCTGGAACAGAAAACGTACCCTTTTCCTGACTCTGACATAGCTGCAATGTTAGACGACTTGTTAGAAAAAAAAGGTGATCGAGCTACCCGTATGCAAGCGTCTTGAAAAGATGAATCGCATAAACGATCCTAGGTACTGCAAGTACCATCGTATTGTCAACCATCATGTTGGCAAGTGCTTCGTTCTTAAAGAACTCATCATGAAGCTAGCACAACAAGGGCAAATTGAGCTCGACCTTGAAGACACGATCGCAACGCATACCACTACAATTACGTTTAGATCGTTCGATCCCATGCCTTTCCAAGCGACACCTGACCATTCTCGTGAATGCTCAAGTTGCACGACATCTCCTGCATAACCATCACCAGGGGGAAGTGACCAAGATGCACATATCAATGATGAAGAAGGATGGACGTTGGTAACCTACAAAAAGACAAGGAAGCCAAAACCACGAGTCATACAGCCAAAGGTGGAACAAACAGGAAATCACCATCGTTGTAATAATGGGAAGCCTAAAAGAAACATAAAAGTTGATAAGACAACATATGTTGCGGAACTTATGGAGCAGGAGCCATGCATTCCCGTTTCCTTGCACGAGCATTTCTCGAATGACTTTTTCCAACAGTGCACTACCGTCACCTGTCACATGGTTGAAGTAGAAATAGAAGAGCCCTCAAAAGGCAAAGTTATCGCCACTGAGGTAGAAAAGACCCTCACACCCGAAGAAGGTCTACCAACACACGTTAGCATCGAGGAAGCGCTACAATTGCCAAAAAATAAGCGAAGAGCACTAGCAGCAGTCTTGGCAAGTCCCAGCGACCCTAAAGTGCAAGAAGGCAACGACGAAGACTTGAAGCTTCAGCCACGTGAATGTGCCACATGTTGTGCTGCCCATGACGCAATTAACTTCACTGACGAAGACTTACTGCTGGGATCAAAACCTCACAACCGTTCTCTCTTCCTCTCTGGGTACGTAAGGGAACACAAAGTCAACCGCATGCTTGTAGATAGTGGGTCAGCCATAAACATCATGCCAAAATCAACAATGACCACAATTAGTATCAAGGTAGATGAATTATCCCTAAGTCATCTGCTGATCCAGGGTTTTAACTAGGGAGGACAAAGGGCGATAGGCATGATCCGAGTAGAGATGACCATTGGTGAGCTTAAATCAAACACGATATTCCACATGATTGATGCAAGAACTTCCTACAGCTTGCTCTTAGGAAGACCTTGGATCCACGCAAATGGGGTAATACTGTCCACCCTTCACCAATGTTTAAAATTTTACCGAGAAGGAGTGAAGGTGATCCAAGGCGATACCAAGCCATTCACCGAAGCCAAATCACACTTTGCAGACGCCAAGTTCTACATGGAGGAAGATATGGTGCCCGAAACTCTTCCAGAATAGATCAGATCCACAGGCAAAGCAGCACCTAAAAAGCAGGTGTGGCAAACCATGCTTAAAACGCAAAAAAGGCAAGTCGTGCCATCTTCAAGCAAAGACGATGATGAGCCTGCTAAACCTACAACAACCAAAGGGAGTAGGACGCCTTCAAAAGGACTGAACATACCCATATTCCGATACATCCCGATGTCAAGAAGAAAGAATGGTCAATCTCCATTCGAAATTGGAGTAAGAAAAACCGATACACAATGGCATAAGGATAATGTGAAGTTGCTCAAAACGAATGTAATTTTGCCTCTGACACAGCTAATCGGTGCTAAGGTTACAAGACTACCACAACGCTTTATAAAAGCTCTACCAAAAGGAGTGGAATCAAGCTTTCTTCTAACCAAGAAAACCGAGGAAGGTTTTGATCCAAACGCCTACAAACTCATGTCGAAGGCTGGGTATGACTTCACTTCCTCTTCTAATCTCGGAAAGAAGGTTTCAAACACCGTTAGTGACAAAGAACGTAACCCCACCAAGACTTAAAAAAAGTTGAAGGAGTAGGGTTACGGGGTTGACAACAACAAAGCAAGGCTTGGCTTTACACCAAATGCACCTATGATGATTTCAAACAAAATGAAAAACACTAGCTCTGAATACGTCAGTGTAAGCATTGAACAAGACCAAGAAGAGCCCAAACCCACCCCTCGAACGTCAGTCTTTGATAGGATGAGCCGTTCAAGACCCAGAATTTCAGTGCTTAATCGCATTGGCAGTCAAGGCCGAACCTCTGTCTTCAAGAGGCTTAACGTGTCAACATCCCAAAGCTCTGTTTTCGAAATGTTGTCAAAACCTAAGAAACAAAGCAACACAACTAGCTCTCCTCCGCGACGGTCAGCTTCGAAAAGATTTGAAGATAATGAGAAACCTTCTAGAAAGAGGAAGACAACACCAAAGGAAGAAAAGCTCGACGAGTTAGCAGAAAAAGGCGACGTTCGAAGCTTGATTCCTTCAAGGATGAAACGCCAAGCAATCTTAGAGGTTGACACAAATGGACCATTAAAAGTAAGACTATCATCCACACTGGACAATCCTCATGCCAACAAGCTCGAGAAGACAGCACTGAAGAAGAGGTCTAAGATGTCTTCCACATCACGATTCAAGAAGGCAAAGAAGACGAAATCCCCGAGGAAGATGTCACTACTGCACCACCATAGCTCGAAGATGTGGGGCAAGCCACGGTTGATGATCTCAAGGAACTCAACTTAGTCACAAACGAGGATCCAAAGCCTATCTTCGTATGTGCATTATTAAGTACGGATGAGATATAGGAGTATTAACAGCTGCTATTAGAGTACAAAGACGTCTTTGCTTGGACCTACAAAGAAATGCCCGGCCTGGACACTATCGTTGCTGTTCATCATCTTGCGGTCAAGCCTGGAACTCGACCGATAAAGCGAACTCAAAGACGCTATCGATCCGAGCTCATCCCACAAATCGAGGTCGAGATTGACAAGCTAATCGAAGCAGGCTTTATTCGAGAAGTGCAATACCCCAAGTGGATCTCCAGCATCGTCATTGTCCTTAAGAAATCAAGAAAAATACGTGTTTGTGTAGACTTCCGGAACCTCAACGATGATTGCCCAAAGGACGACTTCCCCTTGCCAATCATTGAAATCATGGTGGACGCAACCACTTGCCATGAGGCATTGTCATTCATGGATGGCTCTTCTGGGTACAATCAAATTCGCATAGCCCTCGAAGATGAGGAACTAACAACCTTTCGCACTCCAAAAGGTATCTACTGCTACAAGGTGATGCCCTTTGGTCTAAAGAACGTTGGAGCTACGTATCAACACGTAATGCAGAAAATCTTCAATGACATGCTACACAAAAACGTAGAATGTTACGTAAATGATGTGATGGTCAAGACAAAGAAAATATCAGACCACTTGAAGGATTTGCGAATATTGTTCGCAAGGATGCGAAAATACAACCTCAAGATGAACCCGTTAAAGTGTGCATTTGGCGTCACCTCTGGAAAATTCCTCGGCTTCATCGTCAAGCACCGTGGTATCGAAGTGGACTAATCAAAGATCAAGGCCATTCAAAGAATACCCGAGCCAAGAAACCTGCACAAGCTGAAAAGTCTACAAGGACAGCTAGCCTTCATCAGATGCTTCATCTCCAACCTTGCAGGGCGTTGTCAACCGTTTAGTCGCCTCATGAAGAAAGATGATTCATTTGTATGGGATGAAGCGTGCCATAATGCTTTTAAAAGCATAAAGAAATATTTGTCAAGTCCACCTGTCCTGGGGGTAGCTGTGCCTGGGAAACCGCTCATATTGTAAATTACTACTTAGGAAAGTTCAATCGGAGCACTCTTGGCACAAGAGAATGAATCCCAGAAAGAATGAGCACTTTACTACCTCAGTCGAACTCTCACCGGCGCTGAGTTAAACTATTCCCAATAGAAAAGATGTGTCTCGCTTTGGTGTTTGCCATTCAGAAGCTCAGACATTACATGCATACTTACACCATCCACCTGGTTGCTAAAGGTGATCCTGTCAAATACTTCATGTCCAAGCCAGTCTTGACAAGGCGACTCGCTAAATGGGCTTTGCTTCTTAATCAATATGAGATCATCTACGTCCCAGCTAAAGCCGTCAAGGGACAAGTGCTAGCAGACTTCCTTGCCGATCACCCAATCCAGGCTAATTGGAAAATCTAAGACGACTTGCCTGACGAGAAGGTGTTCTACATCAACATCTTCCCAACATGGACGATGTTCTTCGACGGATCCGCACGAGCAGACGGAACGGGGGCAAAAGTAGTATTCATGTCGCCACAAAGGCAAATACTACCTTACTTATTCCAACTGAGTGAGCTATGCTCCAACAATGTTGCTGAGTACCAAGCGTTAATCATCGGGCTCCAAATGCGATCAACATGGAAATCACAGCCCTTGAGGTATATGGAGACTCCAAGCTCATAATCAATTAACTCTTAACTGAATATAAGGTGAGGAAAGATGATCTTGTCCCATACTTCTGGCTAGCAACTTAACTGCTACAAAAGTTCGAGGCCGTGACACTAGAACATGTGCCAAGAAAGAAAAATCAAATGGCAGACGTTCTCGCCAATCTAGCCTCGAGTATGATACTAGGAAAAGATGAAGCTGTAGACGTGCCAGTTTGCCAAAGATGGGTGATCCCGCTCGTTACTGAAAAGTTACTGGATGATATAAATGTCATCTCAGTACTTCCAATCGACGCTGAAGAGTGGAGACAGCCGCTGATCGGCTATTTAGAGCATGGAAAGCTTCCAGATGATCTTAGACATCGTTCTGAAATATGTCGACGAGCACCCTACTTCCTTTACTACAAAGGAACACTTTACCGACACTCTTTTGAAGGAGTGCTCCTGAGATGCCTAAGTGATGAAGAAGCTAATTAAGCCATAAAATAAGCACATTTAGGTTTGTGTGGGGCACATCAGTCTAGACCAAAGCTACATTTCCAACTCAAAAGAATGGGTTACTATTGGTCGAGTATGGTAAAGGACTGCCTAGAACACACCGAAATGTGCCAAGCCTGCCAATTCCATGCCAACTTCATACATCAACCGCCTGAACCATTACACCCTACAGTTGCTTCATGGCCATTCGACATATGGGGATTGGATGTTATAGGACCAATTATGCCATAGTCATCTGCAGGAGAAGCTTACATCCTAGCTGCAACAGATTACTTCTCTAAGTGGGCTGAAGCCATACCCTTAAGGGAAGTCAAAAAGGAAATTCTCATTCGTTTCATCAAGGAACATATCATCCACCGATATGGTGTGCCTCGCTAGATTATCACTGACAACGGAAAACAGTTCTCTAACTGACTCGTCGACAAGCTCTGCGACAAATACAAGTTCATGCAGCACAAGTCTTCCATGAATTATACTTCAGCCAATGGCCTCGTGGAAGCATTCAACAAGACGCTGTGTAACCTCTTGAAAAAGGTAGTCGGCCGAACAAAGAGAGACTGGCATGAAATAATAAGTGAAGCACTTTGGGCATATAGAACTACACATAGGACTCCCACCCAAGCTACGCCTTATTCTCTCGTGTATGGCGTGGAAGCTGTTCTACCTTTAGAAAGTCAAATCCCCTCACTAAGGATGGCTATACAAGAAGGCTTGACTGATGAAGAAAATGCAATGTTGCGATTTCAAAAGTTAGAAGCACTGGATGAAAGAAGGCTCGAAGCTCAACAACACTTGGAATGCTACTAAGCACGGCTATCCAAGGCATTTAACAAGAATGTCCGCCCAAGGTCTTTCTAAGCCGGACATCTCGTAGTGGCATTGCGTAGGCCTATCATCACAACTCACAAGACAAAAAGCAAGTTCACATTAATGTGGGATAGACCATACGTAATACAAGAGGTCTACACCAACGGCGCCTACTTAATCATGGTAGAAGACGGCTTGAAGATCAGCCCCCATCAATGGCAGATTTTTGAAGCACTACTACCCCTAAAACAAACGCACCATGCTCCTGGCCCGCAAGAGCATAAACTGTGTATGGAAAAATCATCATCAAAATCACCATTAAAATCATCAAAAAAAATAAAAAAAATAAAAAAATAAAAACCATCACTCATTTGAACTACGTCATGACTTGATCCTTCCTTAACCAAGGGTACGTAGGCAACTTGAAACTTCAAAACTTCAAGTATAGTCACATCATCAACAAAAACACAACCACTTTGAAGAATAAAGAGCAAATTCAAGAATACAAACACTTTATTTCTTTAAAGGAAAAAGTCGGCCCCAAAGCCTGATTACAAAAAAAAACAAAAGACACTACTTGAAAACTATGTCCCTAAAACTACGGAGGTGATCTTCAAGCAAGCCTTCCAAAGTCTTCAAAGTCTCTACCTTGGTGGGAGACAAGATGGGCAATTCCATAGCCATGCCTTTCTCTTGTTCTAGGCGTGAAATCTCCTATTGGCATTGAGAAAGTGTAGCTCCCTGCTCCCTGAGAACACTTTCAAGTCGTGATGCTTCGATGCCCAGCTGTTCTTGCTCTCGTATCAACATATTTAGATGCACCTGGACGGAAGCTAAAGAAGTCTCTGTGGCTTGATAATTTCCCGAAGCAGCTTGCTGAGAAGACCAGACTTGGGTTAGTGACAAGTCTGTTGCTGTAAGCTGGTGAGCTCTAACATCTGGACTCAACTTCTTCGAGGAAATAGCACGCAAGGAAGAATACTCAGTTGAGGCGGCCATAAGTTCAGCAATCTTGATCTTCAAGGATGAAGAATCAATGTTAAGATTGTCAATCGCAGAAACAAGCTTCAACAAATCCTCCTTGAGCAACATAAGGTCCTCCAACGGGCGTTTTGAAATCCTCCCCTCAATATGGCTCTTGATATCCATTGCTGCACGAAGATTTATGTGATGAATAAGCTGCTCAGTACCACTAAGTTTTGGCCCTCTTAGAGAGATCTCAGAGCTAGCTGGCAAAGGTATTGAACACATGACAAGCTCTTGCATACCTCCACTTACACACGGCAAACTTGGGAAACTTGGCGGATTTGGAACAAGCTCTGCACCAGGTGGATCCCTGGTCTCCTCGCCTGTAGGTAGGTCGCCTCCAAATAGCATCTCCATACAGGAATAAATGCCTGTGGTCGCCAAGTCAAAAGAACAAGAAGGCCCAACCTAAAGAAAACCAAGAAAGCTGTTAGAAACAAAAGCTAAAACAATGAAAGAAGAAGAAGTCACAAAAGAGAAGAAAATGCATACATCTTTCTCAAATGACACACTGCCATCAAGTTGAGGAAGCCTAAACACTTATTTCTTCCTATGACGAAAATTGACATCGCTGTCGACCTGAGCGCCTTCAAGTCATCGCTTGTTTAAAACTTGTTGACGCTGCCACGAAAGAAGTCCATATTCATGCGAATCAACTTCATCACCGGCCTCTTCGGATACATCCAGATGTAAAGAAGACAAGCGTGGGCATTGAGGGACTAAAACCGCTGGTCTATCTTGCAAAGTAGCAGCACTCGCGCAATCAAAAGGTATCTGTTTCGTAGGAACCACAAAACAACCCCCATTCGATACATCAAGGTGTGAATGAGAAGAATTGGTACCACTTGCCATCCCCAAGTTCTCAGACCATACCTTTGACCACTAACTTACATGTTACTGGATTACTCTTAAACTCGTCTTTGGCCGGCAGGGTGATAGAAGCATTTGTACATGCACGGGTACAAGACTCCCAACGCATATACACGGCTTGTAAGGATTCTAATTGGTTTTTTTCCTTCAGCTTGCCTAGCACATTTTGGACAAAACCAAATTGTCTGCTGAAATGGTGGGGACTATATAGCTGAACGATGCATCGGTCTTTTTGCCGCAAAGAAACATACCCCGAGCGAAGACTTATAAGGTAAGACAAGTCCGAGAAGCGAAGATGTGAATCATCTATGATGCCTTGTAGCACCGAGCCAACTCTCGCCAGATGGTTGATCCTCAAGCCTTCATAACTTCTAAACAGTGCTTGCGCCTGGGAATCATCGAGGCTCTTTGAAGAAAGCACGCCAGAATACTTCATCATCAAAGGCCCCAACTTGTCTAAAGTTGAAGAAGAAAAATGAGTGCCGAAGTACTCACCCAACCAACCACACATATAGTGGTAGGGAAGAACCGCAGCACGATCTTCAGTGCTTGCCGAGTTCGAAACAACACTCAAGCCGTTATAAATGTTGGCTAAGACCGGGATAGCAAGACTAAAATATTCAACTGCAGCCATCTTGCTAGCAACTTTGAAAACTCCAGGACAAACAAAGTTGACGTCACCTGTTGGAAAAACAAACTTACAAAGCCAACAAGCTAAGAAAACAGCTAGGTAAGATTCTTCCACATGCTCTGATGCTATGCCAAGGTCCTCAAACGCTTTTAACTCGGCAGGGGAACGGCGCTTAGCTGAACCAATAACACCAGATGAATATGGGTCTCCCTTTGGGTTAGTGGTCTTCTTGCAATCTCTTTTCTTTAAGGACTTCTTGTACCTTATGTCCTCCCAATACCAAAATCGGATCCATGAAGAAATCTTCACGCCTTATTTACCTCGAGCATCCTGGGAAAGCTTGTGATACGTCCAAAACAAACAGCGACAACTCGCAGACAATCCTTGGCTATTGCAGAGAGAAAGTTCTTCCGCACTAGGAACGACCTCGTCATAAAACTTACCTTGGATTGTCAAGCCCTCTATCCTGTGGAGATCCCAAAGTGAAATTAACATCTCTCCTTGAGCCGTATGAAGCGTGTTAGTCGCTGAACACCAATGCTTGAAGAACGCATGAAGGACGGAATGATGGTGATCATAACTGAACAAAGATGTGTACATGGTGTGGTAAAGGCCCACGCTAGTAAGCACATGTTTAGATGGGCCCAAGACATCTTCAAGCCACTCCTAATAAGACTCAGCAAAAATAGCTTCTCCAATAGTCGACAAAGTATCATTCCAAGCCATAGCTCTGCTGCGGATGTGATCACCAAGAATCTTAAACGAAACCGGATGATTGTCACGAACATGGTGCGAAGGGTTCAAGATAAGAATCATCAATGTGCACTCCTTCTTCTCTGTATTTGGTCGAACAAAGTCTACCAACTCCCAAGATACTTCAGAAGACCACGACTTAATATGCATGGAGTTGTCTTTTGTAGGAAAAGCAAGTGCCTTAGGACCAGTCAGTGGTGCATAAAGCTTCAACGTTGTTCCCCTATCTTGCGAATCACTTTCCTTCGCAAGAATGGTGATGGTGTTGCTCTTAAAACACTTGAAAAATACCATGACCGCAACAAAGCAAAATCAGCCACAAAACTTGAGCAGCACGGTAAAGAGGGTAGCCATAGAATGGTCCTTCAAGACACACTACAATGGCAAAGAAAACCAAAATGCCACGCAATCGCACTACGTAACCTCGCAGCGATTACCCAAGCAGTTTCTTGCACCGCATGGCGACGTCACCACCAAAGGAAAACTATCACCAAAAGGCATTACACAGCGAAGCCCCGCTGCAGTCTCTTGCACAGCACCACACGACAGTGCACTACAGAAGGAAAACTGTGATCAAAAGGCACTACACGGCAGAACCCTGTTGCAGTCTCTTACACAAACACTAGGCAGCAAAAAGCACAGGTACACCCGCAATCCTGCCCACTCCGCCACCAGCTACCACACCTCTGGAAGCTTCATGAGGTTCCCAGCATCATGCTCTGCCTTCTCAAAATAAAATTTTTAAAAAAAATTCCTAGCATCACAACAAAGAAATCCATCAGTGGGATACACACATTACATATTTTATGTATGTATACGCACGATGAAGAGAAAATCAATACACACACACACACACACACACACACACATATATATATATATGAAGTGACATTATATACATATATATATATATATATGTATATATACATGAAGTGACATTACAAACCATGACAGCTATCCGCCATATACATATGCATGCAGAGTGATGGAACAAACACAAGCTACGACACATTCAACATATATATATATATATATATATATATATGTGTGTGGAGTGACGGGACAAGCCATGACAATTACCTGCCATATATATGCATGCAGAGTGGTGGAACAAACACCTGCCACATATATATATTATCTATATATGGTTCCAAATATGTGAAAGCTTCTACAGGCAGAGACTGAAGCAGAACCACAGAAGGCCGAGTTTCCCTCTTCCTTGACGAAGACGGCACAATCAGAAAATAGCATTAAAAAGACAATAGTTGCTGGGTTGCTTTGACTTCAATAAAGGGCTACCTGATTCAAGTGATGCCTTCTCTCCTTCCTCCACCATAAGACAGCAAATATTGCAGCGGTTGTGCAATGGTTGCGCAATGATGGTGCGATCCCATATATATATATATATATATATATATATATATATATACACACACATATATATATATACATATATATGTGTAGGAACCCAGAGAAGCAGATGAAGTACGGCGACTGTGCGGGTAATGATGCGGTGACTGTGCGAGTCCGCATGCAGAAAATGATGCAGGTGAGGAATCCCATTGAGGAACCTAGAAAAGTGAATGAAATGCAGTGACTGTGCAAATAATGGTGTGGTGACTATGCAAACAGCAATCCGCATGCAGTGAAGAATGTAATAAGATATCTGTGTAAATAAAAAAATAAAAAATGGTCTGCATGCGGTGCAGCAAGGAACCCAGCAGTGCCAATCTACCATACTCGTCATCAGAACAAAGTAGACGCACACAAAAAGAAGGTGCAAGCTACTGTTAGCAAGTCAAAAAGAAAAAGGAAAAAAGATGGTGGCGACAGAATTATTGAAAAGAAGAAAATAGGGGAAGGATGGTCGGCACCACCTTGCAAAAGCATCATTTAACAAAAAAAACAAAAAAACAAAAAAAGAAGTAACACATCTTAATATGTTTTGTTTGTACTTAACACAATACGCTGAATGAAATAAAGCATGTCTATTAATATCTCCGAGAAATTACAAATGTGTAAAAAAAAAAAAAAAAAAAAAAAAAAAAAGAAAGAAAGAAAAAAAAGAGGGAGCCTTCACAAAGGTTGCTCACGCGAAGCCTCACTACTTGGCGAAACCCCAGGAGCGGGAGGCATTGAAGATAGATTATTCGAGGCCTCAATACTTGGTTGAATGCTAGATGACAAAGGCAAAAGGTGCCTCTGGAAGAAAGCCACAAACCTCTGATGGTCACCTTGAATTCGACCTTTAGATTCTTGCAGCTAATTAAGCTTCTTCTTCATGCTCATCGAATAATTATTTGCAAGCATGTGCAAATCTCTATTTTTGCGCTTAAGTTGTATGATCTCTTGTCTAAGATTTTCCACCTCAGCCGTCAATGATTCAATTTGACGGGTTCGAGCAAGTAGACGTTGGCCTATGTTGGACACAGAGCCCGCACACTGAATGCTGAGAGCTAGAAACTCTTGAACGGCTAACTCATCAGACCGTCTTGAAAGCAGCCTATTATCTCTAAGGGTGAGGAGGTTCCTAGCTACTACCGTAGCCGTTGTTGCATCCCTCATCACGAAGTCTTCACCTGTAAGAGGGCCATTAGAAGATAAGAAAGACGGGCACCATATATTATCCTGACGCAACGCACCTATATCACCGCTGAGACTCAAATCTAAGCAAATATTAGATGGGTTAGACATTCTCAAAGATGTTAAAAGAAAAGGGTTGGATGAAGTAAAATCTCAAAAAAAATAAAAATAAAATAAAAAAATCATTGGGGACGATTTTCACGAACGGGCAATCTTCAAAGTATGCGTGTTGGATGTGATCGATACCTCTATAAAAGGAGAGGCAACACAGCCACCAATTAAAAAAAAAATCGAAGAGACACCATTCTTCGAATTTTAAAAGCCGGATTTTCCTACGTAAAGTTCGTCAACACTTTTCAGACGCAATCTCAGCTTTTCAGATAACGTGTGCAACTTTGTCAAAGATATCTGACAAAGTTGAAAACACGTGGAGTTCACTATCCCAACTACCACACCTTTACTGACAAGCGATGGTGACAAAGCCGCACCTGCACCACTACCTATTATTAAAATCCCTATATATGTCAAGATTCATCCTTCATGGCAAGGCAAACATCCAAAACGCATGACTCTTCTTCTTTTCCAAGAATGTAGCTGCAGGCAAACCTCTCAATATACTCAATTTTCTTCTTCCCTGAAAATTCAACCGAGACTTCAAAAGCAAACGTATCTCATATCATCAGGGTCGAAAGCAAGAGTATCTCATAGCATGTCTTCTCCCGGTCCTTTTCTTTATTCTTGTTTTTCCCTGCAGGTCAAAGAAAAAGAGAGTAATCAGCCGGCACTTAGAATCAACCTTCTGACTTGGAATCGACTGCCTGGAAACCCCTTCCTTGATTACTTACCTAGCATTGCTCTCGAGTACTCATCTTCAACCATTGATGTACTTCCAAAGAAGACACCACATCTACCTGGAAAACAGATGAGGCAAGTGAAGATGACACATCGAAGCATGTGAAGACAAGCGCAACAAATACATGTGCTGATCCATCCGCTACTTTTTCAAAAGCAAACGTATCTCATATCATTGGGATCAAAAGCAAAGGTATCTCATATCATGTTTTTCCCCTGTCTTTCCCTTTGCCCTTGCTCTTGCTTTTAGGACAAGGAGAAAGAAAGCAATCAGTCGGAACCTAAAATCAAACGTCCGATCTGGAACTGATTGCCCGGAAGATTTGCCTGGTAGCTTACCTAGCGCCGCTCTCGAGTGCTCGTCTTCAACTATTGGTGGGTCTCGAATTTCCTCAACAAATATTCCAGGACAGTTGATACGATAATACGATGTTGGCTCTTTACACTGAAGCTGCCAGGCATGGACGAGTGACAATGAATCATCAATCTTGTGGATCGTCAGCAAACGCAACAACTGCACGTGCTGCTTCATCCCCTAACCCTCTTCAATATGAATTGGAAAAATTGAACAAAGAAACAGGCCATCACCTCCACCTCGTGCTTACCTGCCATGTGTCCGAATCCTGAAACCACTAGTGGTCCTATTTTCATTCAAGATCAAGCCTCGATCGCCCTTGAAGAAATCACAAGTCCGATTCAAAATCAAGTGTTCACCACCCTTAAATCAAATTCAGCTCCTGATAAAATGAGTAAGTTCAAACCTTTGGAGGAGACCAGAAAACCCTCCAGCCCAGTTCAAGATTAAGCCTGTGGAAAATCAACGATTGGAGGACCAGAAAATCTTCCAGTCAAATTCAAGATCAAGCCCCAATGGCCCTTGAAGAAATCTCCAGCCAAATTCAAGATCAAGCCTCGACGACCCTTAGATCGACATCTACATTAAGGGACTTCAAAGCGCATCTTCTACACGTGACAAGCACATGTATACGACGTGCCTTGAAGTGGGAGCATTTGTAGACATTGAAATTTCAGTGAAATAAATGTTGACCAATGTATTAAAATTATAGCCTTTATTTGTTTCACCTACATCACACACTCATTTCACCTACAATATCCACTCACTTCACCAAAAAAAAATGTGTGGTGGTGATTCATTTTCTTGGCCTATAAATAGCCTTCTTCATCAAGGGAAAAAATGAGGAATTTACATCACACCAAAACCTTGAAGCTTTGAAACTCTAAAGCTCTCAAGCAAATTCCGAAGGATCAGTAAAAACCCTCTTCGTTCTTTGTCAAAATCCTCCTTCAAGATTAAGCCCCGACGGCCCTTGAAGAAACTTCGTTCAACCTTCGAGATCAAGCCCTGACGGCCCTTGAAGAAAGTGTTCATCGTTCATCACCTGTTCATCCTAAGATCAAGCCTCGACGGCCCTTGGATCAACAAACAACTGTTCTTCAAGATTAAGCCCCAACGGCCCTTGAAGATCTATTCATCAACTGTACATCCCCAAATCAAGCCCCGACGACCCTTTAGATCAACAGCTTATCCACAAACCCACACCTTACGAAGATAGAATCAGATGACCAAATTACAAAGAGATTGTAACCCCAAAATCATTAATATAAAATATTATTTTTGTACACGTATTCTTGTTTCAGGAAAATTCGTGTTTATAGGGCCCTCACCACAACCCGGGCTCGACTCTACCGTAGCACGATATTGTCCATTTTGGGCCCCAACCACACCCTCATGGTTTTGTTTCTGGGAACTCACACAAGAACTTCCCACTGGGTCTCCCATCCTGGGATTGCTCTCGTACAAACTTGCTTAACTTCGGAGTTCCCATGAAACCCGAAGTTAGTGAACTCCCAAAAGGCCTCGTGCTAGGTAGAGATGGGAACATACATATAAGGCTTATAGGATCCACTCCCTTAGGCGATGTGGGATGTTACAATTCATCCCCCTTAGGGGCCCGACGTCCTCGTTGGCACACATCCGGACAGGGATTGGCTCTAATACCAAATTGACACATCCCGACCCAGGCCCCTACCACATCCCGAGCTCGACTCCACCGTAGCAAGATATTGTTCGCTTTGGGCCCCAACCACGCCTTCACGGTTTTGTTTTTGGGAACTCACACGAGAACTTTCCAGTGGGTCACCTATCTTGGGATTGCTCTCACATGAACTCGCTTAACTTCAGAGTTCCTACATAACCCAAAGCCAGTGAGCTCCCAAAGGGCCTCGTGCTAGGTAGAGATGGGAACATACATATAAGGCGTATAGGATCCACTCCCCTGGGCGATGTGGGATGTTACAATATCCCTATAGACAACGAATTTCATGACGTTAGTATGAATTTACATTAATACTTTTAACCTAACAAAAAAAAAAAAAAAAGGCTTACCAGACAAACCGAGATAGTTCGATCAACCTAGAGAAGAAGATGGAGCGAGTATTAGATGATGAAATTGAGAGAAAATGGAAGTAACGGATGCTGGATTGAAGAAAAACGAAGGGGAGAAGTGCAGAAGCTGAATCTACAGTTTTACTACAGTTCTGCCTCTATAGCTGAATCTAGATTATAAAGTTAACTTTTGCATGATTGATTTTGCACAACGAATACTGTGTTTGTCGTGCAAATACACTTTGCGCAACTAATATGTAATTGGTCGCGCAAGTCTACCTTATTTTTTCATTTACTTTATATTTTATTAGTGTAAACAAGTTGGGTGACGAATACTATTTTGGTCGCACAAAATGCATATTTTTTCATTTTTTTCCATTTTCCTTTTATCTAATGTACATTACCAAATTAATTAACAAAACTAATTTATTATCCCAAATACATATTATAATTAATATAAATATTAATAGTCATCCATATAACATAAATTTATTAATTAAAATCAAATCCAAAGTCCTAAAAATCTTATTTCATAAAAAAAAAAAAATACAATTCAACTTCAATCCTCTTCCTCTGGGGCAGCAGCACCTTGCTTCGCATCCCGCAACACATCAAACTTCCACTGCCAGAAATGCTTCTTAAAAAGGTCATCCAGATACTTCCACTACTTCTCATCGGTTTCATCAACATCCCAATGAACCTACATTAATGCGAATAACAATAAATTAGCAATTTAAAAAATACTACTTTTTAACAACAACAATTATACATTATTTAATACAAACTTACCGATAACTCCCCCAGCATGGACTTCTTCAACTCTTTAGGCACCTTTTTCTGAGACTCAAACTCAGTAGAACATTCCCTTCGCATCGAAGCCCCAACATCAAACCTAAGTTCAGCGTACGCATCAGCCCTACTTTTGTCTTCAAAGTGGGGCACTTGCTTACGTCGGTACCTCTCTACTCGCAATACAACTTTCCTTTCGCAAGAGCCTTCTTTTGAATCGGCCATTACCTTTGAAACAAAAACTTTGAAAATTAGGGTTCTGAAATTGTGTTTATATAAGCACTCGGAACACTTTGCGTGATGAACCACTTTGTCGCACAAAACGCATCACAAATGCGCACTAAATGGGAGCAGTTGAATGCATCTGACCATTTCAATGAAACTTTGCATGACGAATATGTGGAAATTTTTGTTGCGAAAACACTTGGTCGGAAATTTTTTTTTCCCGTGTTTTCTTGCATGACAACAATAACTATTTGTCGCACAACGAATACTTTCGTCACATAAAATATATATATTTTTCCCTTTCCTGCCATTTTGAGTGACAAATATGTTTGTTCGTCGCGCAAGTGCTTCTTATGCGACAAATGTTTTGTCACGCAAGCTATTTTTTCTACTAGTGTTAAAACAACTCATTTGACGAAGTGAAATGATATCATCTGTGTTCTAATATCAACTGCTGCTATAGAAAGATCTGAATTCTTTCGCTGCGATAAAAGAGACAGTGAAATATCACTAATGACCTCTTCCTAGTTTCATTTAAGCACAACTGCACAAAGGCAAGTTAATAAGCAATTAGTTTCTCCCGCTAAGACTAATTATCGTCTTAATTACTGCGCCTGCAGATACAAAATATACAACATACTGCGACGACTCTTTCAATTGATGAAGCATTCAAAACTTGTTTAACTGTTTTTATTTAATTCCAAAACGCGCCCTTAAAACTTGGTCCATGGACCATAGAGGATCTGTTGGTTCTATAAGTTAACTGTATCTGGCAAAAGGCATCATGATTTCATGCAGAGAAGGTCAGGGTGGTTAACACGGACAAATCAACAACAGGAACAATATGAATTTAGCAAACATACAAAAACACTAGCAATCTTTAACCTATTAGATATGTTTGGTGGCCCCCATTATGACTTGGCTTTGTTAATATGTATTAGATCAAAAATATTCTTCTGGCCACAAGGTCACTAAGAATCATACTCACGTTTGAATTTGGTATTACAAGTGAAAAATAAAGTGAAAGTATTTTTAACATTTTAATCTCAACTTTTCATATCAAATTCAAAATACGTAGTCATGAATTCTTAATCATCTAAACGGAATTCCTATTTTGTTAGATATGTTTCACACACACACACACATATATGTTTAGCAAATTAACTTCTTTATGAATTATGTTCTTCTTGTTTGATTCACCTATCCTTTTGTTTAAAAGGAGAATGAGACTTGGTAAATTCATGGACTTAGTAAGAGCTCCCACTTCAGTTGCTAAGTGCTTAATTTGTCTCTAAATATACTCTTAAAATATGAAATAATAAGAGTTGTTGAGCTGATTGCGGTCTTTAAGGACCTGGAATTGGATTATTAATTAGCTCAAACTGCAATGCTTGACTCCTTCCTATTTTTCTTTCAGCTCCATCCATTGAACCAAATGACCCTATACCTCATTATTTAATTAAGGCAAACTTTATTAGGGGTTAAGTTAGATTGGGTTGGGTCAAACCAATATTAATTTATGTTTGGTCTTTATTTCTACCTGAAGACACTATTCACCTTACAATGTTGTGGATAATATTTGATTTCTTGCAAGTAAAGGATATTTCGATAGGTAAAGATATTTCTTTCTACAGATAAATTACAGTTGACGATTTGTTTTATATTTTTTTATAAACATGTTAATTCTTTGGGATTCAAGAAGCTAATCATGGAGTCTGACTCATCAACGTTGATTTGTATGTTGCGGGGGTAGGAGAAAGAATGATGTGGTCTTTGAGAGTATCATTTTTGATATTTTGCAATTACCTTTACAATCAGTTGTGTTTTGTATGCTCCTCGGTGTTGTAATGAAGCGGTGCATGCATTGACTTCTTGCGAAAGATGTAAACATTTTATAAGACCTAACCAAAAGCTCTATCGGTTGGGAAAAATAGCAAAAATAAATAAATAAAAATATTTGGGTCGAGCAAACTGACGTCCCCACAAGACATTGAAAATGTAGATCTAAACACTAAATTTCAGAACTTTTCTTATCAATTTTTTTTTCTTTTTTTTCAATTATCCATTAATTCAGACAAAGAAATATATTAAAGGGCACCATCCTATCCCTATTAGACTTTATCGATTAGACTCGTCGAGGAGACTCGGGACCCTTAAAAATTAACCCAACTCAACGGAAATGGGAGTTTGATTGTTACCAATAGCATTAGGTCTATTTGGATATTCAAATATTTCTTTTTAGTTAAAAGTATGAAAGAAAGACAGAAAGAATGTTTGATACATCACTACAGGAAGAAATAGTTGATAATATTTATCTTGTATTTTGCAGTTTTACCATTAAAGATTATACATGTTGGTAAGTTGGCTCTATACAAGTCAAGAAGCTACATGCAGAAAATTCCACATTGAAAAAGTATAACAACAATCTGAGGTTCAAATATAGAAGGTTACGTTCTAATTGTAACGAGACTTTTTGTGATAAAATCATACGTTGAAGTTCATTAACCGAATTTGATACCAACCATGATATTGAGTTTAGAGCGTTAATTAAGTTGGAAATGATATTAGTCTATAATTAAACTTAGCGGTGGACAATTACAAAGCTCATGGCACAACAATATATACCATACAAAGGCGCCATATGAAATAAAATCTAAAAACAATTTCAAACAATTCTTCATTGTAGTTATTCCGTGGTTTTCTTTATCTGAAAAGAGAAAAAAAAAAAAAAAACAACTGAGGGTCGTTGTATATTAATTTTGACCTCACCAATATATGTTTATGATATGATATAATTTGTATATTATTATTATTTTTGGTCAATAATACATGCTTTTAATTTGTATTTTTCAAAGAACGTAGAGAATTGGTTACATGAACAATGAAATTTGATTCCTCAGACCAAACATTGCAAAAAATCAAAGAGTGTAATGAGAAATGTCATTTAGTTTGCACATCCGTCGGCATAAATAATTAACTCGGTAAACAAAGTCGGTAACTTTACAAAAGCCGACGAATTATAATTCAAGCCATGAATAAAATAAGAAAATAGAGTTGAAAATCTGAAACAAATTGTTTCTGAAACAAAATAAAAAATAAAAAAATTCAACAAGAGAAAGCAATTCCTTCGGGTTGCGTTAATGTCAAAGTTTTCTCTCTAAATCTAAAACCAATTTTAAAGGCCTCCAATTAAAATTCAAAGCTAAATTACTGCAAGATTAAGCCTGAGTTGACCAAATCTAATGTTGATTAACTTTTGCCGCTAACCTGCATGACCTAATTATTCCACTAAGCGATTAAACTAATGATAATGATTATATTTTACTCAAAAGATGCACCTTTTGGAAGCATCCACGAAATTAAGTACTACTTAACCCAATCAAATCCTTAAAATTAGCTCCTATTGGGCATAAGACGACAAAAAGATCAAAAGATACAGCAATATACAGGAGAACTGGTGTGGGTTTCTTCTTACTACGTACGTAGTATGTGATAAATTGTTCCTATCACATGAGAGCATTCAGCATTGCGATGATTGAAATATAAAAGAATAACATTTCAAACATTAAACACATCGACATGCAGCAATTAACGAAAATTATCCATGCTTGTAAAACGCACATGTGAACGACAATCGGATCAGCCTTGGAGCGCGGACAAACCCTAGCGGTGGTCCATACGCATCAATTACTTGAAATGAAAGAATGAAGGTGACATCAAGCACTCAACGGTGGAGATTGGAAGGAAAACTATTACGTAACATCACGTAGAAGCTCTATGGATGGGACTACATGGGCCCCACAGAAGAAAACTCAAAGGATGCTTCGTCGAACCTCAGCCACAAAGTCTTCCCCTTCGTCCTCCCTTGTATATATATCCCCTCCCCCTCCCCTCTTCCATTTCACTCCCAAATTTCCACTCTCTACAAAATTTTCAAACCCTCTCTATCTCTCTCTAAAATTTCTCAGAGATTGTGTACCAAAAAATTGTTATCGATGGCTTTAGATCAAGTCTCGGCGCTCGAGCTCATCAAGCACCATCTTCTCGGCGAGAGCTTCGCCACCGAGCTCAGCGACTTCGCTTCCAGCTTCCCCCAAAACCAATGGAGTCCCGAGATCAATTCCGACCTCTCCAGATCCCAATCGGATTCGTTTTGCTCCAAATCCTCTTCCACTTTTGAATCCTCCATTGAAATATCCGATTACTTGGATTCAACTGACATCTTCGACTTTAACTCCGCCGATTTCTTCGACTTCGAACCCAAACCCCAAGTAATCGACCTCACAACTCCAAAATCCACAAGTTTGAGCTCTCAAAGTTCGTTCGAGTTCGATTCGAAGCCTCAAGTTAGCGACGATTTCTTTGAATTCGAACAAAAGCCTCAAATTCCGAACCAAACGGCTCTTAAACCTGCCAACCCGACCCGAAAGCCCGCACTCACAATCTCGCTTCCTAACAAAACCGAGTGGATCCAGTTTGCAAGCTCGGACCAGGCCGCCGCGAAGCCGGCGGCGGTTCAGAAAGTGAGATCGAACGAAGAGAAGAAGAAGCACTACCGAGGGGTCCGACAAAGACCGTGGGGCAAGTACGCGGCGGAGATCCGGGATCCGAACCGCAGAGGCTCCCGGGTCTGGCTGGGGACCTTCGAAACGGCGATTGAAGCAGCCAAGGCTTACGATCGAGCAGCGTTCAAGCTCCGCGGCGCCAAAGCGATCCTCAACTTCCCGCTCGAAGCCGGGAAAGCCGAGCCGGTCGTGTCCGTGGAGAGAAAACGACGTCGTGAGGAACAGAGAGAAGAGGCGAAGGAGGTGGTGGTTGTAAAGAAGGAGAAGCTGACGGAAACACCGTTGACGCCGTCAAGTT